>NC_134083.1:99820948-100128180 GCF_000715075.1 Nicotiana tabacum | reverse complement strand
CCGAGAACCAGAATACCTGCTAGAACAACCCGGCACAAATGAACCTTGAACTGAAAGAGCATGAGATAAACTCTGAGATAGGAGAGCACTTAGAGATAATTAACCTGGATGTGCATTATATGAACCATGGCTAGTTGATGCACCATGATGAACTGGATGAGCCATCTGAGCGAGCCTATAAGGACGACCCCTGGTATGGTAGAACTGCCCCTAGAAGGAACACCGTTGAATCCACCTGAACCATGAGGCCTCTTGGCCTCCCTTTTCTTACGTTCCTGACTACGAACCAACTCTAGCCGCCGAGCAATATCAACTACCTCGTCGAACCTAGCACCTGATGCATTATCCCGAGTCATAACAATACGCAACTGATAGCTGAGGCCATCAATGAACCTCCTGATCCTCTCCCTCTCTGGGGGGAAACAACCAGATCGCGTGACGAGCTAACTCTAAAAATCTCATCTCGCACTGGGTCACGGACATGCCCTTCTGGCGTAGCTGGTCAAACTGCCTACGTAACTCCTACCTGTGGGTCTGTGGCACAAACTTCTCTAAGAAGAGAACGGAGAACTCATGCCATAAAACTGGTGCAGTGTCGGCTGGCCTGCTCTGCTCATAGACCTCCCACCATCTAAAGGCTGCCCTCGTCAGCTGAATAGTAGTAAATGAGACCCCACCAGTCTCCAGAATACCCGTCGTGTGAAGAATCTGCTGGCACTTATCCAAGAAGTCCTGGGCATCCTCAGGCTCAGCCCCAATGTTGGAGTCTTGAGCCTCCCAAATCTCTCTCGTATCTTATGTTCCTCATCACTCGTAATGGGACCCATCTAGGCCTGAGCAACTGCAACCGGCTGGGTTGGAAATACCCTCGGTGTATTGAGTCCCTGCACTACCTTCTCTGGAGTACGGGCGGCGGGAGTCTTAGCACCTCCCCCGGCTTGAGAAGTGACTAGCGTGGCCGGAACTGAAACCACATGAGTTGGTCAATATCTTGGCCAGAGCCTCCTGAAGACCTAGAATCATAATGGGCACAGCTGGTGGCTGAGTTGGTCCCATCGGCTCAACCACATCTGGAACCTGCTCTTGAGCTGGAGCAATTGGTAGGTTTATAGGTGCTGCTCTAGCTATTGTTCGAGTCATACCTCGGCCGCTCGTGACCCTATCTGGTGGTACTAGTGGCCATCCTCCCGATCCGATAGCACATGTCCTCATCATCTGTGAGAGAATAGAATAACAGAACTTTAGTTTCCGGAATCAACAAATTTGCACGACAAAAATAGAAGAAAGTGAAGTTCTCCTAAAGGTCCGACAACCTCTCAAAGATAAGTACATATGTCTATGTACCAATCTGCAAGACTCTACTAAACCTGCTTATGACTCGTGATACCTATGTAACCTAGGCTTTGATACCAACTTATCACAACTCAAAACCCAACATGTAGTGATGGCGCCTATCACAGAACTAGGCAAGCCGGCATTCACCATAAAACTAGGCATTTTGTATTAAAAATAAGATGAAGAGATTTTAACAATAATAACTCTCATAAATAGCCGATATAAACAATTGTGAGTCGATACAAACTTCCCCAAAATCCGAGTTTCACTGAGTACATGAGCATCTATACAATAACATAGTCTGAAACATCGTCTAGAAAGGTAGAATAGTATAATTAAAACTAAGAGATATAGCTCGAGAGTCAAGGTATGCAGACGCCAAAGCTCTACCTCGATGATCTCTGAACGGGTATAAACTCCAAGACCAGCAACCACCGTGCCCGAAAATACCTAGATTTGCACATGAAGTGCAGGGTGTAACGTGAGTACAACCAACTCAATAAGTAATAAGTCTAAACTTTGGGCTGAAAGCAGTGACGAGCTCACCCAATACAGTACAAATACAAAGTTTAACAATACAGAAAAATGTAGACATGCTTCCAGATTTAACAGTTAAGTTCAACACAGAAAAAAATGTGCCAAATGTGACTGGTATGAGGAATATGACATCTCTATATCTATATGCCAATATGAATACTGTACGTGATGTCACACAATAAAAACCTTACGTACTCATACTCTCAGAGCACTCAATCTGTCTTTCTCAATTCTCGCTCGTCACACTTAGTCACTCAGCATTGTACGGTACCTGCTGCAGCATGCAGCTCGATCTACATATAGCCATAAGGTATGTTGCGGCGTGCAACCCGATCCACATATAGCCATAAAGCTCTATTGCGGCATGCAACCCGATCCATATATAGCCATAAGGCTTGTTGCAGCATGCAACTCGATCTACATATAGTCATAAGGTTTGTTCCGGCGTGCAACCCGATGCACATATAGCCATAAGGCTTGTTGCGACGTGCAACCCAGTCCACATATAGCCATAAGGCTTGTTGCGGCGTGCAACCCGATCCACAAATCTCACTCACAGCACAACTCTCAGGCCCCAACTCAGTCATCAATCTTTTCAGTCTCTCGGGCTCATTAATCTCATGCCAATTTGCCCAAACAATGATATATAACATAATAATAATAATAATAGTAACATATACTGAGATATGATATGCAAATAATAGATGTGACTAAGTACAAAATTGCCATCTAAGCAATTAATTCAACAATAGAAATGACCACAGTGGGTCTCAACAGAATAAACATATAGCCTAACATGATTTATAACATGAATTGGTAACTCAATTACTCTAACACATAGTGATCACATGAATGGCTACAAGGTCTGATGACTGCACAGTACCACGGAATCAACCGAATCACAATCTCTACGGTGCAAGCCCACACGCCCGTCACCTAGTATGTGTGTCACCTCAAGACCAATCACATAACACGTAATTCAGGAATTCATACCGTCAGAACCAAGTTTAGAAATGTTACTTACCACCCGTGCAAATCTCTACTCCAATAAGCCCTTGCCTCATGAATCGGCCTCCGAACGCCTCGAATCTAGTAACAAACAATTTGATACAATCAACACGAGCTATAGGAATCAATTCCATATGAAAATGCTAAGTTCTTAATCAAACGTCAAAAAGTCAACTCAATAGGTCAACCGCGGACTCATGTCTTGAAACCCAAAAAACGTTACAAAATCAGAGTACACATTCAACCACGAGCCCAACCATATCAAATTGACCAAATACCGACGCCAAATCATCACTCAAATCTCCAAAATTTAACTCTCCAATCCCTAGCCCAAAACTACCAAAATTTCACCTTAAAACATATAAACTAGATGGGAAATTCAATGGGTAATCAATGTTATTGAATACAAATGACCAAAAGTTTCTTACCTCAAGAAATCACTCAAAACCCCTCTCAAAAACCGTCTTAATCCGAGCTTGCAAAGTCCGAAATGATTAAATATCTCAGAACCCTTGAATTTATATTCTGCCCAGTGCTTTTGCACCTGCGGACCAAAACTCTAAACCTGCGGAATAGCTTCTGCGGAAATTCACTTGAGTCCACAAGGTTCGCACCTGCGCTCCCAGATCCACACCTGCGGAAGCGCTTCTGCGACCATCTCTCCGCTTCTGCGAAGACAGCTTCACTTCCTCATTTTCCGCATCTGCGGAGCCATGCTTGCATCTGCAGCCTCGCTGATGCGAAAAACCCCCCCGCACCTGCGACACCGCACCTACGGCCAATCCTCTCGAAGGTGCGATCACACCAGAGGGCAAAAATCTCAGCAATGCTTCAAGTCCAACTTTTGATTCGTTAATGATCCGGAATCCACCCGAGGCCCCCGGGACCTCAATCAAACATACCAACAAGTCCTAAAACACGATACGAACTTAGTCGAGGCCACAAATCACATCAAACAACATAAAAATACAAATCGCACCACAATTCAAGCCTAATGAACTTATGAACTTTAAAATTCTACACTCGATGCCGAAACCTATCAAATCAACTTTGATTGACATCAAATTTTACACAAAGAGTCATAAATGACACAATAGACTTATTCCAACTTTCGGAACCAAAATCTGAACCCGGTAATACCAAAGTCAACTCTCGGTCAAACCTCTCAACTCTCCAAACTTCTAATTTTCCAACTTTCGCCATTTCAAGCCAAAATCACATACGGAGCTCCAAATCACTATTCGGACACACTCCTAAGTCTAAAATCACCATACGGAGCTATTAGAACCATCAAAACTCTATTCCGGAGCCATTTACACGGTCAATTCTTTCGACTTAGACTTCCAACCTTGGAACAAAGTATTCCAACTCATTCCGAAACATCCCCGGAACCAAACCAACTACCCCCGTAAGTCACACAATAGCAATTGAGCAAAGAATAAGCAGTAAATGGGGGAACGAGCCTATAACACTTGAAACGACTGACCGGGTAATTATATTTCATTATTTGTCTATCATCTATCATACTAAAATCTTCAGCCCCTTCTATTTGTCAACCGTGAAAGAGCAACATAATATTGTACTTCTGTTAATACTGATTTCTTCAAAATCAATTCCACGTGAGATAATAATTGACCTCAATTTGTATTATGATAAGCTTCTTTTTGTTTTAGTTTTGAATTATTTATTTGGGATTTTCAACCTTACCTTTTTTATTTGACCAAATTATTTTCTCAAGTTTGAATTTTTATGTTGTTACTACTACGATATACATTTATTTTTTTGCATTGTTGTTTCTTTTTCGCTTTTCTGTTAATTTTGTTCAATTTATTTTTTGATTCTTTTTTTTTTTTTTGGTTACTAATAAACTAAACATGATTGTTATTGCACCAAACATTAACTCATACCACAATTCATCACTCAGCTAGCATATGTTTTGAAGCAAAATAGTCAATGTATATATTTATTTATTTTTTTGAAACGTTTCTAATCTATATGTATTAGGACATCTATATATATTGTGTCATTCACAAAACTATAATAAATACAAATCAAACTCTAGTATTACCCTACAATAGATAGAAATTTAAAAATAGATAAATCAAAAAGATTTGTCAAGCTTGAGATTATATGTAAACACACGGACATGAATGAAATTATAAACTCATCAAAGAGAAATCTTGGTCATGAAACTATATTTTTCACTTCGCACTTCAACTACACAGGATAATAAGAAAGCTACCACAAATATGTATCGTAATTATTATATGTAAACACACGAACATGAATGAAATTATAAACTCATCAAAGAGAAATCTTGGTCATGAAACTATAATTTCACTTCGCATTTCAACTACACGGGATAATAAGAAAGCTACCACAAATATGTATCGTAATTATACTTTGAATATTGCTTAAATTAAGCAAATCAATATTGTTATTAAAATAAAGCATAATTGTTTTTTATATAGGCAGGACATCAAAATAAATCAGGAATATTTCTTTTTCAAATATCGGACAATTCACTTTCCTTAGAAAAGTTAAAATATTCATTCTTTAGTTTTAAAATATTTATTTTTTAGTTTTTCTTCTTTTAACCATTGTCTGAAAAATTATGCATTGAGATCATCATCAATATCTATCACATAAGATCCATTCTTTAATCTCTGTCTCTTGACAGAGGTCTTTGTAGGAAAGCATACTTTCGTAAGATATGTTATATTTTCGCACAATATACAATAAGGCATATTCAAATCTACCACATAAAAAACTAACAATGTTTTTTTTATAATTATTACCTTCATGTGATATGCAATAAGCAATTAAAATATTCTTTTATTTATCCTTAAACTTTGAGATTTAATTTTAATTATTAAAATTTGTGTATCAGAAATTTGATTTAAATTTTTTTAATTCTATTATTGACAATTCTTTAATATTTTTAGATATTATCTTTTAAGATTTTAGTTGAGTGATATTATGCATTGTATGAATTTTCTCATTATAATTAAAAAATATATTTTTGATTTAATTTCAAATGGGTCTTATGTTTCTATTATTTTACACTGATGTTTTTATTTTTTTTCTCTTTTTGCTCCTTGCATATCGATATTGTATTATTGATTGTTCAAGTTTTTTGTTACATGACTTTTTATAATATTTTCACTTGAAATTAGCTAATTATCAACTAAAATTTTCCCATGTCTTAAAATTATTTTGGTAGACAATCTTATATCTTAGCTAAACTAATGCCATCGAATTTGTTTAAAACATTATTAGTTATTTAGACTGGCTTAAATATTTTTTTAATTCTTTAATTAATTTAAGTCCACATGTTTTTCTAAAAATATTTAACTGGATCTACCAAAAAAAATTCAAGATCGCTTTTCTAGCTAGGAAAAGTAAGACGATAATGAGTATAAATTTTAGATTTCTTTATGCTAATGTGAATTTTACCTAGTTGGTGAGGTTTACGATTATCTTTAAGGTTTTATATTTTTTAAACAAAAGAAGAATTACGAAATATCAGCTTTCTTAGTGCGTTAAATTGTATATTTTTTAATCTTATTATCATTTATGTCAGTTTCTATCGACAAATAGAAAGAATAATCTCCTCAAAGTGGAAGAAAATAAATAACATATATAACTAACTAATGCATAATTAAAATAGAAAATAATTACAAAACCTAAGACGTTCATATGAAAGAAATTCAAATTCATATTCGTATTTTTTGTATAATTACATTCTTGTATGATGTATTCTTGTATAAATTGCATATAGAGATTTAATATTCGTTAGTCCACTCATCAAGTTCTTTGGCCTATCGATGAATATTGATTGAAATCTTTTTATATATATCATATAAAAAAGTTAGTCTGTTAAATAAACTCATCAAAGAAATGAATAGGGTATCTAAGCAGGAAAAACATTTACCTTTGGTTTTAGTTATAATTATTTATATTTTTAATAATATATTTATCACATTTTAATTTATTTCAACAATGTTTTGGCTTCGTATAACCATCATTTCTCAATTGACTTCGTATAACCATCATCAACATTGTTTTAAGTTTGAAACTTCTCTCAATTTATTCAATTTGCCTGTAACGTTATATTTCAATTTAATTTTTTAATAATCATTGGCTTGATTTTTTTTTCATAATTAAAAAAATAAAGAATACTTTTGATTCTTTTTTTAAAATTTTTTTAATAATAATTATAAAACTTATTAGTTCCACTTTGTCCGCCACTAAAAATGGCATTTAATTCATACCACCACTATATTAATTATACTCAAAGTATTTATTTAGTAATATAAACTTTTTTTCCTACAGTGAATTTGGATAAAAGATCACTTAAATATACATTGAATATTAATATTTTAATTAAAATATTATTCATATACTAAAATATTAAGTAAATTGATTTGTATGTATCTTTATATTTAAATAATATATCAACTTTAAAATTGATAATAAGAATAAAAATAAAAAGTTGTATTCACCTGATCTTGTCCTAATTCTTATCATATTTTCCCTAATACTTACGATCTTTATCCTAAATTTGTTTATTAATTTTAAAGATATATAGAAAGATATAATATAGATATTGTCTTAAAATTTCCAAGTAGCTTTTTCTAATTATTATAGTGATTCATGAAAGATGCATCAAGTAGAATACATGAAAGAGAAATTTTGTTATAGGGAAGTTCATATTTTACATGATTATGCTCAATTTATTTACATCCATCATATAGAGAATATATAACCATTAACAGTAATATTTACTCAAATGCTTGAAGCAATTCTAGAAATAAAAAAATATTCTTTAATCACTAATTATTCTATTAATTATCCATATTGTATTGCGTCGCATGGAGAAAGGAGAAAGCAACTATGACATCAAGCATACTTTACTAATGAAGTTGACAAAAAGCATAAATAAAATTCGTAACAACAATAGAGCAATGCAAGTATTTTAGGATAAACTTCAATTGGTGATAAATAGTTTTATTCGAAATAAGTATCATATGTAAAGTTGGCTTTACTGCAGCTAAATGATGAGATTTCAACATACTCGTCAATTCCTACAAAGTGCTAAATTGAAATTACGGATAGTAATTGTAAAGCCAAAGTTTTGATTAGGAAGATAGATATATTGTTTTGATATACCCTTCCTATAATTATAGTTTATTATTTGTTTGATGTCCATGTATACAAATTGACTCTTCAAACAAACATTCTTCAAAAAGAAAAAAAAATAAACTTTTTTTGAATATTGACTGATTTTTGTGATGTTTCTTTCTCCAACATGTAGGTTTACTTCATTATATATGTAAGTAAATTTTTATTTGATTTTTAAATTATTTTTTATTATTTGGATAAACATAGGCATATACCCTATATATTACATTCATTTTGAAAGAAATTTGCTTTATTCAAATCTAGATATAGTGTTTTAAAGAATTATAATTATAGATTTTTAGATGTGAAAGAGTTTTATAGTTATATGGTTAATTATTTTTTTGCCAAACGTGAAGTAGTATTTAATTAATTATAAAAGATAACAAAAGTTCCTAACATGATTGCATATGATAATTAACCTAATAAAGTATATTATAGAGACAATTATATATAGTTCGCTTAGACTTTCGAGTTGGAGGTTCTACAAAGTTTCTCAATTTCTTTTTCATCCGGAAGATTTTGTTTTCTAACTAAGAATTTTTTTGAATGTTTTCAGAGATTTGTTTTATTGAAGTGTTTTCGGAAAAAAAGATAATTTTGATATAGATTAATGTTCCATAACAAAAAGTGAATTGAAGATTGCCATATAAGAGTCATATCAAAACAGAATAAAAATAATTGAAAATTTAGTAACATTAAATGAGATTTCATATATCGTTCTTAACTTATTTGATTATCTCCCCCAAATTCTCCTTGATTGCCAAGTAAAAATGTAATTATAGTAAAAGAGATTTCATATATTACTCATAACCGATATTTCTTATTTGACAATCTCCCCCACAAACTCTCCTTAAGCTTGCCAAGTGACTTGTTAATAACTTGCCATTTGGCTTAATTGCAAATGAAAACTTTATTCCTTTAATATAGATATATGAAAACTTTATTCATTTAATATAGATATAAATATAGATAAATAGTGATATAGTATTCTATTTAGAATTAATGTAACAAATTAGTTAACTGAGTTATCATTCGTTCTCTCTTTGATTTCCTACCTAATTTCTCTTATTTTTCTCAACAATATCCCATAAATCCCATCCATCCATTTGTTGTTGGTTATCAGAATACGGTAAGGTCGGTGAATAAACTACCAACTGACAGATTTAATATAACCAAGAAAAACAAAATAGTACCGTTATTTCACAAAAAGGTAAGTTATAAATTTTCTTTTGATTAATTAGAATAAAATTCTATTTCTCTAACTTGTTAACAATTTTGCCTACAAATTTGACGAAGAGAAAGTCCATAGAATAAAATTTATTTCTTTGTTAACAATCTCCTTGTAGCTTTGAAAAGAGAAAGTAAATTCATGGATATTTCTATAACGACTTTGGCCTCCGATCCGTAAATTATTGTGGTACTCGCTTTGTACTTTTGGTCCTCTTTGAATCGAAATATAGAAAATTCATTTGTTCATCATTGATTGTGTATTTATTTTTAAATGAATTTTAAATTTTTAATGCCTTTCATATGGTATCAAAGCAAATCAAAGCAATACAAGTTTACTTTCTACCTTTTACCTATTATTAAAATTTTTGCTCATTTGTTCTGTTCTTCATTCACGGCTAGGCTTAAACCGAGGGTTCAATCGAGGACGAGTGTCACGACCAGAAATTTTTCACTGACGGGACCGTGATGGTACCTAACATTTCACTTGTCAGGCAAGACAACGTTAGAGAATCATTAAACCAATTCCTTATTTCTATTCAATAAATAACAATAATTAACTAAAATGAAATATAATAAGTGTGAAATATCATAAACTGTATTAATTACTACCACCCGAATTTGGAGTCACAATTCACGATCATTCCAGATTTTACTATAAGTAATAGTCTGAAAAAAATACAACTGTCTGAATGAAAGAAAATAGTAGGACATAAAAGATAGACGGGGACTTCAAGATCTGTGAACGCCGACAAATCTACCTCGAGTCTCCAGACAGCGGACTAGTAGCAAATCTCGATCAACCTGAGCCGGTAACAAAATCTGCACAGAAAGTGCAGAGTGCAGCATCAGTACAACCGACCCCATGTACTGGTAAGTGTCGAGCCTAACCTCGACGAAGTAGTGACGAGACTAAGGCAAGGCACCTACAAATCAACCTGTATAATTTAATAGTGTATATGCAAATAACAGAAATGAAGAACTAATAGGAAATGTTGGGAGGGAAAACATACTGAGGGGAATACAAGATAAAGAACTACAACAGAATGATCACCAGAGCAGTCAATATACCATGAATCAACAGGAATAGTGAATACAGTAAGAAAAAATACACGGCATTACCCTTCGTGCTTTTACTCTCAATCTCACCATAAGATTAATAGAAACGGCACGGCATCACCCTTCGTGCTTTTACTCTCATATCATGGCACGGCATCACCCTTCTTGCATTAACGCTCACAATATGGCACGGCATCACCCTTCGTGCATTAACACTCACAATATGGCATGGCATCACCCTTCGTGCATTAACACTCATAATATGGTATGGCATCACCCTTCGTGCATTAACACTCTCCCTTACCATAATGCAATGCATAAATAACAACAGGGAGATAGAATGACAAGTACAAACCTTACTTCAATATTTGGTTTCATAATATCAATCTCAACTTTGAAATAAAAACTCAATTATCACTAGAAAATCCGTAAACATGATAAGAACGATAATTTAAACAATACTAGCATAACACGTAGCAATTTGACATAGGAAAAGACAATATAAGAAAAATAGAGAAACATGGAAAAACAGGTAAATTTGTCGGCGCATAAGTACTCGTCATCTCACATATACGCCGCTCACATGGATTTCACTTAGCAAGTAGTCTAAGGTTCCTAATTCCCTCAAGTCAGGGTTAGACACAACACTTACCTCGCTCTGAAGGCCACTTAATTCTCAATCACAGCTTTTCCTTTGGAATTCACCTCCAAACCACTCGTAGCTATTCAAAATGACTCAATAATATCAAATATTGCTAAAGAAATCAATTATATTGCATAAATTAAATTTCCCAAATTTTCCTCCAAAAAGTCGAAAAATCGACCCCAGGCCCGCTTGGTCAAAACCCGAAGTTCGGACCAAAATCCTTTTACCCATTCACCCCGAGCCCGAATATATAATTAGTTTTGGAATCCGACCTCAAATTGAGGTCTAGATCCCCAAATTCCCGAAATCCCTAGTTTCTACCCTAACCCCTAATTCTACCATGAAAACTCTAGATTTTAGGTTGCAAATTCAAGAAATGTAATGGGTAATTGAAAGAAAATGGTTTAGAATCACTTACCAACAATTTGGGGAAGAAATGACTCTTGAAACATCGCCTATCACCGTTTGATTTTTGAGAAAAATGAGTTTTTTGGGGCTAAAATCCCATTTTTGGATTTTGTTAAGTGCTGGGCGACAATGTTCATCGCGTTCGCGAGAGCACTGTCGCGTTCGTGAAGTGTATGGGCTGCCCAACCTTCGCGTTCGCGAGACAGTGATCACGTTCGCGTAGGCTACCCTTCCCTGGTCTTCACGTTCGCGAGTCATTGTTCGTGTTCGCAATGAAGAAAAAGCTGTCTGCCCCTCCCCAGTGCCTAACGCTACGCGTTCGCGATGGGCTTGTCGCGTTCGCGAAGGGTAACGCCCCCATCGCTTCGCATTCGCGACCAAGCCTTCACGTTCGCGAATAAGAAATCCTCAGCTGCCCAGTTTACTCTTCGCGTTCGCGAGAGTACCTTCGCGAACGTGAAGAAGGACATGCCAGAACACAGACTCTGCAGAAAAACCAGATTTCCAAAGTCCAAAACATCTCATGGCCTATCCGAAACTCACCTGAGCCCTCAGGGCTCCAAACCAAACACGCACTCAAGTCTAAAAATATCATACGAACTTGCTTGCGCGATCAAATCGCCAAAATAACACCTAGAACTACGAATTTAGCACCAAATCAAATGAAATTCTCAAGAGCACTTTAAAATTTCTATTTTCTCAACTGGACGTCTGAATCACGTCAAATCAACTCCGTTTCTTACCAAATTTCACAGATAGGTCTTAAATATCATAATGAACCTTTACCGGGCTCCGAAACCAAAATACGGACCCGGTACTAACAATGTCAAACATCAATCAATTCTTAAAAATAATTAATTTTCAGACTTTTAATTTTCATCAAAAATTCATAACTTGAGCTAGGGACCTCCGAATTCGATTCCGGGCATACACCCAGGTCCCATAATTCGATACGGACCCATCGGGACCATCAAAATACGGATCCGGGCCCGTTTACCAAAAATATTGATCGAAGTCAACTAAAATCAACTTTTAAGGCAAAAATTCTTATTTTCATTAATTTTCAACATAAAAGCTTCTGAAAACATGCCCGAACTGCGCACGCAAATTGAGGAGGGTAAAAATGAGATTTTTAAAGCTTAAGAGCGCAGATTCGAGTTCTAAATCATAAGATGACCTTTTGGGTCATCACAATCTCCACCTCTAAAACAATCGTTCGTCCTTGAACGGACATAGAAAAGTACATGGGCTAGTGAAAAGGTAGGGATATCTACTCCGCATATCGGACTCGGACTCCCAAGTAGCTGCCTCAATAGGCTGACCTCTCCACTGCACTCGAACTGAAGGGTAGCTCTTTGATCTCATCTGGCAAACTTGCTGGACAAGAAGTGCCACCGGCTCCTCCTCGTAAGTCAAGTCCTTGTCCAACTGGACAGAGCTGAAATCTAACACGTGGGACGGGTCACCATGATATTTTCGAAGCATAGACATATGGAATACCGGATGAACTGAGGATAACCCTGGAGACAACGCAAGTCTATAAGCTACCTCCCCCACTCTCTCGAGGATCTCAAATGGCCCGATATACCTAGGGCTCAACTTGCCCTTTTTCCCAAATCTCATAACACCCTTCATGGGCAATACACGAAGTAATATTCTTTCTCCAACCATGAATGCAATATCACAAACTTTACGATCGGCATAACTCTTTTGCCTGGACTGAGCTGTACAAAGTCGGTCCTGTATAATCTTGACCTTGTTCAAGGCCTCCTGAACTAAATCTGTACCCAATAACCGAGCCTCCCCCGGCTCAAACCACCCAACTGGCGACCTACACCGTCTATCATATAATGCCTCATAGGGAGCCATCTGAATGCTTGACTGGTAGCTGTTATTGTAGGTAAACTCCGCTAACGACAAAAACTGATCCCAAGAACCTCCAAAGTCAATAACACAGGGGCAGAGCATATTCTCCAAGATCTGAATAGTGCGCTCGGACTGCCTGTCCGTCTGAGGATGAAATATTGTGCTCAACTCAACCTGCGTACCCAACTCACGCTGAACTGCCCTCCAAAAGTGCGAGGTAAACTGCGTACCTCGATCAGAAATGATAGACAAGGGCACACCATGAAGACGGACGATCTCCCGAATATAAATCTCTGCTAACCGCTCTGAGGAATAGGTAACTGCCACAGGAATGAAGTCCGCTGACTTAGTCAGCCTGTCCACAATAACCCAAACTGCATCGAACTTCCTCTGAGTCCGTAAGAGTCCAACAACAAAATCCATAGTGATACGCTCCCACTTCCACTCAGGAATATCTAACCTCTGAAGTAAACCACCAGGTCTCTGATGTTCACACTTTACCTGCTGGCAATTTAGGCACCGAGCTACATAGGCAACTATGTCCTTCTTCATTCACCTCTACCAATAGGGTTGCCTCAAGTCCTGATACATCTTGGCGGCGCCCAGATGAATAGAATACCGGGAACTGTAGGAATCCTCAAGGATCAACTCACGATGTCCATCCACATTAGGCACACAAATATGACCCTGCATCCTCAAAACTCCGTCATCTCCAACAGTAACCTGCTTGGCACAACCGTGCCGCACTGTGTCTCTAAGGACATGTAAATGAGGATCGTCATCCTGCCGATCTCTGATGCGCTCAAATAAAGAAGACCGAGCAACTATACAAGCTAGAACACGGTTGGGCTCAGAAACATCTAACCTCACGAACTGGTTGGCCAAGGCCTGAACACCCAATGAAAGAGGTCTCTCACCAACTGGAATATATGCAATGCTACCCATACTGACTGACTTTCTACTCAAAGCATCGGCCACCATATTGACCTTCCCGGGATGATACAATATGGTGATTTCATAGTCTTTCAATAGCTCCAGCCACCTCCTCTGCCTCAAATTGAGTTCCTTCTGCTTGAACAAATACTGCAAGCTCCGATGATCAGTGAATACCTCATATGGCATGCCATAAAGATAGTTCCTCCAAATCTTCAGCGCGTGAACAATGGCTGCCAGCTCTAGATCATGAACATGGTAATTTTTCTCGTGAACCTTCAGCTGCCGTGAAGCATATGCAATAACCTTGCCACCCTGCATCAATACCGTACCCAGACTAATACGAGATGCATCACAATATACTGTATAAGATCCTGAACCTGTGGGTAACACCAATACCGGTGCTATAGTCAAAACTCTCTTGAGCTTTTGAAAGCTCGCTTCACACTCGTTTGACCACCTGAACGGGACACCCTTCTGGGTCAATCTGGTCAACGGGGCTGCTATGGATGAAAGCCCCTCCATAAATCGACGGTAATAGCCTACCAAACCTAGAAAGCTACGAATCTCTGTAGCTGATGTGGGTCTAGGCTAGTTTTGGACTGCCTCAATCTTCTTAGGATCCACCTGAATACCCTCTGCTGATACAACGTGACCCAAGAAAGTAACTGAACTCAACCAAAACTCGCATTTTGAGAACTTAGCATATAACTGGCTATCTTTCAGAGTCTGAAGAATGATCCGAAGGTGCTGCTCATACTCCTCTCGACTGTGGGAGTAGATCAAGATATCATCAATAAACACAACCACAAAGGAATCCAAGTAGGGTTTGAACATCCGGTTCATCAAATCCATGAATGTTGTTGGGGCATTGTCAGCCCAAATGACATCACTAGAAACTCATAATGCCCATACCGAGTCCGGTAAGTTGTCTTAGGAACATCAGATGCCCTAATCCTCAACTGATGGTAGCCAAATCTCAAATCAATCTTTGAAAACACCCTGGCACCCTGAAGCTGATCAAATAAATCATCAATCCTCGGCAATGGATATTTGTTCTTGGTGGTGACTTTGTTCAACTGTCGATAATCTATACACATCCTCATCGATCCATCTTTCTTCTTCACAAACAACACCGGTGTACCCCAGGGCGAGACACTAGGTCTAATGAAGCCCTTATCAAGCAAATCTTGCAACTGCCCCATCAATTCTTTCAACTCTGGCGGGGCCATGCGATATAGCGGAATGGAAATAGGCTGAGTGCCCGGAGCCAAATCAATGCAGAAATCAATATCCCTATCGGGTGGCATCCCCAGCAGGTCTGCAGGAAACACCTCTGGAAACTCACGAACAACCGGCACCGAATCTATGGAAGGAACCTCCGCACTAGAATCGCGGACATAAGCCAAATAAGCTAGACACCCCTTCTCGACCATATGCCGAGCCTTCACATAAGAGATAAGCCTGCTGGCAGAATGGCCAAGATTCCCTCTCTACTCTAATAGAGGCAACCCCTACAAGGCTAAGGTCACCATTTTGGCGTGACAATCTAATAAAGCATGATAAGGTGACAACCAATCCATACCCAGTATGAGATCAAAATCAACCAGGTCGAGAAGTAGAAGATCTACACGAGTGTCAAGACTCCCAATGGTGACCACACACGAATGATAAATACGATCTATAACAATAGCATCTCCCACTGGTGTGGACACATACACAGGAGCACTCAAAGAATCACGGGGCACAACCAAATAGGAAGCAAAATAGGATGACACATAGGAGTAAGTAGATCCCGAATCAAATAGAACCGAAGCATCTTTACTGCAAACTGAAACAGTACCTGTGATAACAGCGTCAGATCACTCATCCTCAGGCCTGGCTGGGAAAGCATAACACCGGGGCTTGGCCCCACCACCTTGAACTACATCCCTGGGATGGCCTCTAGCTGGCTGGTCTCCACTTCTAATGGCCTGACCTCCACCTCTAACTGTCTGGCTCCTACCTCTGGCTGCTTGACCCCTGCCTCTCGCTGGCTGAGCAAGTAGTGCAGCAACTGGTGCCGGAACCATGGCACTAGAACTCTGATGTTGTGAGTTGCCCGTTGCCCGAGGGCAAAATCTAGCAATGTGCCTCGGATCACCACAAGTATAACATAACCTCGGCTAATGTGACTGATGACCCTGAAACTGACCCTGTCGACCTGAATAACCACCCTGATAACTCTGGAGTGGAGGTGTAATAATAGAAGCTGGTGGTGCACTGTAGGCTAGCTAGTCGGAATAATACATCTTAGGGCCACGATCACCTGAGGCACCGTGGGATGCCTGGAGAGCTGAATGAAATGACCTGGGAGGATGGCCTCTACCAAAAGTACTCCTGCCTCTAGATGAGGCACCGCTGACCTCACCGGAATGACGAGGCCTCTTGTCAGACCCCTGACCTCCCTGAGTAAGAACCATCGCGACTCGTCTGGCGACATTAGCAGCCGCCTGAAAAGAAATCTCACTCCCAGTCTCCTTAGCCATCTGCAATCTGATAGGCTGAGCAAGTCCATCAATAAACCTCTTCACCCTCTCTATCTCGGTGGGAAGCAGAAGAATGGCATGATGGGCCAAATCCACAAAATGGGTCTCATACTGAGTAACAGTCATACTGCCCTACTAGAGACGCTCAAACTGACGGCGACGCTCCTCTCTCAATGTGATAGGCAGAAACTTCTCTATGAAGAGCTGAGAGAACTGGTCCCAAGTAAGAGCAGGAGACCCGGCTGGTCTGGTCAACAAGTAATCTCTCCACCATTTCTTGGTGGAACCAGTTATCTGAAATGCAGCAAAATCAACCCCATTGGTCTCCACTATACCCATGTTTCGTAGAACCTCGTGACAGCTGTCAAGATACTCCTGGGGGTCCTCTGAAGGAGCACCACTGAAGTGAACAGGAAAGAGCTTGGTAAACCTGTCCAATCTCCATAAAGCCTCAGAAGACATAGCTGGCCCATCTCCGACCTGTGCCGCAATAACCGACCGAACTAATCCGACTGGCTGAGCTGCTGGAGCCTGATACTGGGGAGCTATCTGCTCCGGAGCGGGAGTGGTAGGAGTCTAGGCTCCTCCTCTAGCCTGAGAGACTGCTGGTACCATGGGAAATGCGCCAGTCTGGGCCACACTCTCCATAAGGCCCACCAAACTGACCAAAGCGTCCTGAAGTACTAGGGTAACAATGAACCCCTCCGGAACCTGAGCTGGTCCGGCAGGAACAGTCTAGGCTGGAACCTCCTAGTCAATCTCTATCTGAGGCTCCACTGCTGGGGCTGCTGCTCGGGCCATAGGCTGAGCCCTGCCCCTGCCTCGGCCTCTGGCACGGCCTCGGCCTTGACCTCTGCCCCGCGTAGGAGCTCTCACTGGAGGCTCTGGCTGCTGCTCAGCTGAGAAAGCGGTATGTGTTCTAGCCATCTGCGAGAGAAAAAAGTAGAAGAGTTCAATCAGTATTGAGAAAGCAAAATCGCACGACAGAGAAGAATAGAAGTGAAATTTGTTCCTAAACTTCATAGCCTCCAGAAGAGAAGCAAATATGTCTCCGTACCGATCCTCCAGACTCTACTAAGCTTGTTCATGAAGCGTGAAACCTATGTAACCTAGTGCTCTGATACCAACTGTCACGACCCGAAATTTTCTACCAACGGGACCGTGATGGCGCCTAACATTTCACTTGTCAGGCAAGCCAACGTTAGAGAATCATTAAACCAATTCCTTATTTCCATTCAGTAAATAACAATAATTAACTAAAATAAAATATAATAAGTGCAGAATATGATAAACTGTATTAATTACTACCACCGGATCTGGAATCACAATTCTAGAATTTACTACAAGTAATAGTCTAAAAGAAATACAACTTTCTGAATGAAAGAAAATAGTAGGACATAAAAGATAGATGGGGACTTCAAGGTCTGTGAACGCAGACAAATCTACCTCTAGTCTCCGGACAGCGAACTAGTAGCAAATCTCGATCAACCTGAGCCGGTATCAAAACTGCACAGAAAGTGCAGAGTACAGCATCACTATAACTGACCCCATGTACTGTAAGTGTCGAGCCTAACCTCGCCGAAGTAGTGACGAGGCTAAGGCAAGGCACCTATAAATAAACCTGTATAATTTAACAGTGTATATGCAAATAACAGAAATGAAGAACTAACAGGAAATGTCGAGAGGAAAACATACTGAGGGGAATACAAGATAAAGAACTACAACAGAATGATCACCGGAGCAGTCAATATACCATGAATTAATAGGAATAGTGAATACAGTAAGGAAAAATGCACAGCATCAACCTTCGTGCTTTTACTCTCAATCTCACTATAAGATTAATAGAAACGTCATGGCATCACCCTTAGTGATTTTACTCTCATATCATGGCACGGCATCACCCTTCGTGCTTTAACGCTCACAATATGGCACGGCATCACCCTTCGTGCATTAACACTCACAATATGGCACGGCATCACCCTTCATGCATTAACACTCACAATACGGCACGACATCACCCTTCGTGCATTAACACTCTCCCTTACCATAATGCAATGCATAAATAACAACAGGGAGATAGAATGACAAGTACAAAACTTACTTCAATATTTGGTTCCATAATATCAATCTCAACTTTGAAATAAAATCTCAATTATCACTAGAAAATCCGTAAACATGATAAGAACGATAATTTGAACAATACTAGCATAACACGTAGCAATTTTACATAGGAAAAGACAATATAAGAAAAACAAAGAAACATGAAAAAACAGGTAAATTTGGCGGCGCATAAGTACTCGTCATCTCACATATACGCCGCTCACATGGATTTCACTTAGCAAGTAGTCTAAGGTTCCTAATTCCCTCAAGTCAGGGTTAGACACAACACTTACCTCGCTGCGAAGGCAACTTAATTCTCAATCACAGCTTTTGCTTTGGAATTCACCTCCAAACCACTCGTATCTATTCAAAAATGACTCAATAATATCAAATATTTCTATTGGAATCAATTATATTGCATAAATTAAATTTCCCAAATTTTCCTCCAAAAAGTCAAAAAATCGACCCCGGGCCCGCTTGGTCAAAACCCGAGGTTCGGACCAAAATCCTTTTACCCATTCACCCTCGACCCCGAATATATAATTAGTTTTGGAATCCGACCACAAATTGAGGTCTAAATCCCCAAATTCCTGAAATCCCTAGTTTCTACCCTAACCCCTAATTCTACCATGAAAACTCTAGATTTTAGGTTGAAAATTCAAGAAATATAATGGGTAATTAAAAAAAATGATTTAGAATCACTTACCAATAATTTGAGGAAGAATTGACTCTTGAAAAATCGCCCATCACCGTTTGGTTTTTGAGAAAAATGAGTTTTTTTGGCTAAAATCCCGTTTTTGGATTCTGTTAAGCGCTGGGCGACAGTGTTCATCGCGTTCGCGAGAGCAGTGTCGCGTTCGCGAAGTGTATGGGCTGCCCAACCATCGCGTTCGCGAGACAGTGATCGCATTCGCGTAGGCTACCCTTCCCTGGTCTTCACGTTCGCGAGTCATTGTTCGCGTTCGCGATGAAGAAAAAGTTGGCTGCCCCTCCCCAGTGCCTAACGCTACGCGTTCGCGATGGGCTTGTCGAATTCGTGAAGGGTAACGCCCCCATCGCTTCGCGTTCACGACCAAGCCTTCGCGTTCGCGAAGAAGAAATCCTCAGCTGCCCAGTTTACTCTTCGCGTTCGCGAGAGTACCTTCGCGAACGCGAAGAAGGACATGCCAGAACACAGACTCTACAGAAAAATCAGATTTCCAAAGTCCAAAACATCCTGTGGCCTATCCGAAACTCACCCGAGCCCTCGGGGCTCCAAACCAAACATGCACTCAAGTCTAAAAACATCATACGAACTTGATTGCGTGATCAAATCGCCAAAATACTACCTAGAACTACGAATTTAGCACCAAATCTAATGAAATTCTCAAGAACACTTTAAAATTTCTATTTTCTCAACTGGACGTCCGAATCACGTCAAATCAACTCCCTTTCTCACCAAATTTCACAGACAGGTCTTAAATATCATAATGAACCTATACCGGGCTCCGGAACCAAAATACGGACCAAGTACTAACAATGTCAAACATCAATCAATTCTTAAAAATAATTAATTTTTAGACTTTTAATTTTCATCAAAAATTCATAACTTGAGCTAGGGACCTCCGAATTCAATTCCGGGCATATGCCCAGGTCCCATAATTCGATACGGACCCACTGGGACTGTCAAAATATGTATCCTGGCCTGTTTACCAAAACTGTTGACCGAAGTCAACTAAAATTAACTTTAAGGCAAAAATTCTTATTTTCATTAGTTTTCAACATAAAAGCTTTCCAAAAACCTGCCCGGACTGTGCACGCAAATCGAGGAGGGTAAAAATGAGATTTTTAAGGCTTAAGAGCACAGATTCGAGTTCTAAATTATAAGATGACCTTTTGGGTCATCACAACGAGGTCATTGGTCAGTCTAAGCTCAGGCTTGGCCATAATATTGCAATTGGTTTGAACGTTTATTTCATCTCTAATTGGTTTGTTTGATATTCTTAATTTTTAATGTTGAATTAAATCACATATCCTTAAAATCACGTACAAATTTAATTATTACCCAATTTTAAGGTAAACAGATTGGCGCCCACCATGGGGATAAGGATAATAGTGGTGATTTGATACAAATACCCATAACACGCCCTATTTTATACTTATTCTTTGAAGTCTTAATTCCATGTCAACCCAAAAATGTCAAACTCTTAGTCTGCTCACTTGAACGTTGACGTTGAGTCTGGCCATCACGGGAAAATAATAATTTGGTGCCCAGTAACGAGCTGCCTCCTGCCGATCCCAACGGTGTCACAGCTGTCGATCCGGTCGATGCTAGCTCGTAGGTGGCCATCAACGTCAATTTACCAACTGATCTCGAAAACAGTGTTCGCGGGGGACCCCGACCAATAGCTCGAGAAGCGCTCGAAGGCGAAGGTGATGGGGTAAGCCTATGGCTAATCTTCGAAATGTTGCAGGCTCAATAGGCGGTGATAACGCAGCTGCAGAATCAAAGCCACGCTCCAACAAGGTCGAGCCCGAACGATCCCGGGAAAGCACTTGAAGAGATGAGCAAATTATCGAGAGACCGAGTGAAGCCGAGCCCAGGGTAAATCTCGAGGTGATGAAGATTCTCGAAGAGTTGACAAAACGAGTAGATTCAGGTGAAACAAAGATTAAGGATAATGACTAGAAGGTGAAAACATACAACTCTAGGGTCTATCAAATCTCGGGGGAAACCCCGATATTAAAGGGATCGGACTCTAAAACCTTTATCCAGAAGCCCTTTCCTCTAAGCGCGGCACCGAAACCAATCCCAAAGAGGTTTCGTATGCCCGACATCCCCAACTATAATGGGACCACCGATCCAAATGAGCATGTAACCTCCTACACATGCGCAATCAAGGGGAACGATCTGGAAGACGATGAAATCGAGTCGGTATTACTGAAGAAGTTTGGGGAGACTCTGTCCAAGGGAGCAATGATATGGTATCACAACTTGCCCCTAAATTCCATTTATTCGTTTGCGATGCTTGCAGATACTTTCGTAAAGGCCCATGCCATCAAGGTCGAGACCAGAAAGTCAGACCTTTTCAAGGTCAAACAGAGGGATAACGAGATGTTCAGGGAGTTCGTGTCAAGGTTCCATATGGAACAGATGGATCTACCACCAGTTGCAGATGATTGGGCCATTCAGGCATTTACTCAGGGGCTCAATCCCCGAAGTTCCTTGGCTTCTCAAAAACTAAAACAAAATTTGGTGGAGTATCCGGCGGTAACATGGGCCGACGTCTACAACAGGTACCAGTCGAAGATCAGGGTCGAGGATGCCCACTCGGGGGCCCTTGTGGATCAGTTTACTCTATTAGGGCCGATGATAGATCTAAGAGAGCCAAGACCGGTCCTAGATTGTTATCAACCATACAACTCGGACCGAAGGGGAAATGGATCCAGGCGTCATCCCGCAAGGAACGAGAAGAGAAGCGATCAAGGGCCCGACGGTCGAGGCTTGATAAGAAAAAATGGATTCGATAGGCCGCTCGGATACATCCGAAGTCTGTAATAAAAAAGTAAGGCCCTTACGAAAAATAGAAACCTATTAAAAGGTTACCCCCGGCAAAGACATCATCTAAAATACTTAAGCATCTCAAAGGCCTTCGATTTTATCGAAGACTCGAAGCCATAAGTAACCCGGATTCGCCATCGAAATCATATGGGCTCCGAAGAATAGATGCTCTAGACTACATTTGATTTTATGTTAAGGAATTAAAAATGATGCACAAATAAAAAATTACAGGTAGATGCTGAAAAGATACGATATTTCCAAAAGGGGAAACTTTATATATTCAATAAAAAAATATTTACGAAGGCACGATAAAAAGACCTCGAAATAAACCAAAAAGAAAGTACACAAGAAAAAAAACAAAAAAGAACTAGGGCATTTACGCCTGGTTTTCACCGGGGCTCGATTCATCACCAGAGCCGTCGGAACCCTCGGAGCCTTCCAGAATCTCCACCTCTTAGAGTTCCTTCGCCTCGGCCTCGAGTCTCTTGGATTCTTCAATCTTGGCCGACAGGTCAAAACCTTGGGCATTGATCTCCTCGAGGGTCTCTCTTCGGGATAGCCGCTTTACGTACTCGGTCTTCGCCTTTAAGCGGGCATCAACTACCACCATATTAGCCTTGTACTAGGACAATATTTCCTTGATGTCAGAAGAGGATGCATCTAATTTGGACCTCAGTGCGGCATATTCTTCTCCGAGGGCATCCCGTTCTGTGACTACTAAGCTCAATTGTGCCTAGAGATCATCGTTTAGCCGAGACCACTTATCGGCTTTGTCCTTTTCCACTCGGAGTTGATTCTTGGTCTGCTTTTGCAGCTTCTTTCTCTGAAGCCGGCAGGTCCATCCTGCCCTTCCACGCCTCGGTCGCGGCCTTGACCTCATCTATCTTAGCCCGAAACTGGCCGGTCAGGTCTATCTTCTCTTGGACCTGTGAAGTTGTGTTGTTAGTCACCACGACTAGCTTCTCATTTTTAGCCTCAAAGATCTTTACCTTCTCAACCGGGTCGGCGTGTTCTCAATTCAAGGTCGAGGCCTCTTTCTAGGCCTTTTCTAGCTTGGCTCGGAGAATTGGGAGGTCCTTGAGGGCTTCGTCTTGATGCTCACGAAGAGCCTTGTACATGTCCTTCTTCTAGACTTGCACTTTGAGCTCGAACTCGAGCTGGCTGATCTCCAAGTGGGACCAGAGGAAACTTTCATGATGAAGCACTGGAGCCTGAAAAAATGATGAAGTTATTATAGCACATCAAAAACCAAGTAAGATACACAAAGTGGTACAAAGGGCAGGCGCCTTACCCGGTTCAGTGCCTATTATGCCTCGTTGAAGAGGCTCGACGTGCCCACTTCGTTCATCTTTGCATGGTCCTCCTCGGTCACCAAGCATCGAAGGTAGCTGGCTACACCCACTAGAGTAGACAGGACCCCGTCATCCATCGGGATTGAAAGAACGATCGTTCTCTTGCGCTCGAGGTCCATGCTCGGAGAAAGAAATTACTTCACTAGTTTTGTGCTCGAACTCGGCTCTCCCGCTCCCAATGGCACATCCTTTTTCCAGACCTCCAGGTGACCAAGCCCGAAAAAGTCCTCTAGTGCGGCCATATCCATGCCATCGAAGAACGTGTTGAGGGCATCGTCTGGGCTCTGCGCCATTTCGCTTAACTTCTTTTTGCCCGCTTGGGCCTCTTCGAGCATGGACTCAGTGTAGGAGGGTGTTTCCACGATGTAAATGACACTAGCTACCTCCTTCGAGACAAGAGCGGCTTCCAGAAAGGCCGCAGCCTCTGTCTCTCCATCTGGTTCCCGAGATAGAAGCGGATCAACCTCGTGGTCATCTTTCTCGAATGCTGCCTGCTCCCCCTCGTTAAGGGTCGACTCATGAGCAATAAAAAGGTCATCGTCCTCGGGATCATCCCTGAGTCGGTAGAGGGAATCAGAGTTTGGTACCCTAGACCTGGTGCTCTTTTTGATTTTCGAACCCGGATGGTCACCTTCGCTTTCTTCGCCTAGGCATCTAGGGAACCCGAGGACTTTTTTTTCTTCTTTTTTTTCTCCTCCTTTGCGGCAGTCCTCGGCTGTCCGGAAGCGAAGTATTCGGCAAGTGAGGACGGATCCTCGTCCTCATCCAACGGCTTAAGTTCGGTGGTCTTGGGCAAACTTGTAAGAAAAAAGAAGACTTAGCAATGTGTAAGGTAAAAGTACAAAAGAAATTATTCGGTAAATAACCTCACCATGGGAACAGTCCTACCATTTGCCCTTTGAGAGCTTTCACCATGCGCGTTTAGCTTATGGAATCTGTTTGCAAATCCCCTCGATCCAATCCTTGAAGCGGGAAACTGCATTAGGAACTTGGGCAACGGCTGCACGACGACAAACATAGGCAATGAGAGAAAGAATAAAGGTAAATGATAAATACTCGTGAAGGAAAAAACTTACGGGAAGCGTTCCACTTCTCGGGAAACGGCAGGAATTAGGAAGGTATGAGGTCTTCGGTTTTCACCCGAATGAACCTTCCCTATCCACCTCGATCTCGATCATCATCGATGCTCAAGAACGGAGCCTTGCTTGCTCGATAAACGAGCTTGATTATCCCCCCTCGGAAGATTCGGAGACTGTATAGGCGAAGCAGGTGGTCAAGGGTGAACCGAGGTGCTTCGGTGTTGTTCACGAAGTGTCGTAAAAGGATTATGATACTCCAAAAAGACATGTGGATTTGTCCAAGGCACACCTCGTACCTTTTGCAGAAGGCATGGACTATGGGGTCCACCGGGGAGAGCGTGAAGGGATAAGTGTAAACACTTAAGTGTCGCTCCACGTGACTACTAGTGATGTCTTCATTGGGCCCGGGGACAACCACCTCCTTACCCTCCGAGTTACAGTCCACCCGGACTGTGGGTAGTGTTTCCTTAGTAACAGAGCATATGTACCTCTATTCTCTCTCTCCTCAGTCCTGTTGGCTAGAGGCTTTCTCAATATTGAAATCGTTCCCGATAAAGAAGCCCCTGGGTACGAAGCTCTTCAAGGGGGGCTCCTAAGCCACCTCAGGAACGACCACATTGACATATGTGGCCGGTTGAAAGATGAAGGAGCAGTTTATTGAGGCACAGACTTGGAAGTTTTTGCAATCGTAATCTAGGAAGTATGAAGGTTTGAAGGAAAAGCATGAAGTTTTGAAGAAAGAATATAAAGATTTGATGATGGGATGAAGGTATGAAGGTTTGGGTTGAAGATCCAAAGAGAGTGTATGAGGATTGAAGATAAAGATATGAAGGTTTAAGGAGCAATGTATTGAGGGTTGGAGGATTTAAAAGAAATTAGAGAATTCGAGGGTAGGTTCTGGAATCAGAAAGTGGAAGAAGTGAAAAAGGATCAGAGCTTTTATAGAGGTAGAACAATCAATGCGCGACGTTTCGCATTTGAGGACAGTTAACCAGCAGCTGACACATGTCCGAAGTCAGAACAACGCGACTAATGGGACGTTTCATTGGCCTGTCATCTCGGTTGTAACGTACGAAGAAAGGAATCGGGGTTCATTTATCGCTTCCCATCGTTTCGGTAAACCTACTCTCCGGAAAATGAGGGGACTATCTGTGTACGGGTAAAATCGGGGGGCAATGCCTACCTCGATTTCCCGATGAGAAAACGGAGGGAGAGCATGGATGTACGAGACCCTTCGTATTGAGATCCAGGAAGGGTGAACGATGTGCCCGTCATCGGGTATGGTAAAGCGACGCACCCCGGGCCAAGAATGAGTTGTAAGACCTCGGGAGACACAGTGAACGGTTACGCATGACTGATAGAGGGCCGTGATACTCGCGCTCAACCGGATATCCCGGCGCGAATCTCGCTCGATGTTGATTGTGGATCAGAATTACTGGGAAAGGAAGTTTCTTACCTACTAAGGTTGAAACTCTCCTACTATATAAAGGGGAAGTTTTTCTTTTGTAACATAGTTTTTGCTCATTTGTTATGTTCTTCATTCACGACTGGGCTTAAACCGAGGGTCCAACCGAGGACGAGGTCATTGGTCAGTCTAAGCTCGGGCTTGGCCATAATATTGCAATTGGTTTGAACGTTTATTTCATCTCTAATTCATTTATTTGATATTCTTAATTGTTCGTGTTGAATTAAACCATATATCCTAAACCGCGTACAAATTTAATTGTTACTCGATTTTAGGGTAAACAGACAATCTATCGTGATATAAGCATTAGTGGCTGATTTCAAGGTCCCCTTCCAAGTAAGTGAGTGAGTGAGTGAAAATATAGTGGTAACAATTTCAAATGCAAGTGAAACATAAAGGAACATCAGATGGGCAACTTCCCGTGCACGGCCACGCTGAATTGACACCAAGTATATGGTGGAGGACTAGCAAGCTAAGATGGAAAAATATCCAATCAAATAGTATATCTGTTGCAAGCTATGCTAATGATTGAATGGACAAGACAGTTCCTAAGAAGTGGCTCCCCTAAATTGGGTCATTCAAGAATTGAGGACCATTATTGCCATGTGATAACATGTGCGAACATCGTATATACTTGGAGATAAAAACTTGGTTGCCCAAACATATACCCACAGTTGAGGAAGAAGTAACAGCAAACACAGCAGCTGAAGAAGATAAAAGGTGACAACAAAAATAGAGACCATGACCTGGACTCGTGGTCCTTTTGGTTTGAAGTAAAGTATTCACTTGGGTGATCAACGATTGTGATGCTTTCGACTCAATTTTTACATGCAAAGCGTTTTATTTTTGCGAAAAGGTATTTCATAAGAAAAGAAAACTTTTTCTTTTTAGGTGGAAATATAGAAGTACTCATTCGGGCACCTTTTGTGGGGTCTGTAAAATTGCATCGTTGTCCCACCGTATTGACAGTTTTAACTTTCAAATTGATTTTACGTTATTATGTATATACACTTAGGGCCGGTTGGTCTAAATATCAGATTAGGTTGGTTATTTAGGTATAAATTTTAAAATTAAATTTAGGACTTATTAATTATGCGAAAAAGAAAAAGATAAACTAAACGTTGTATTATCAATGATATATTGTATGTGGAAAAGAGAAAAATCAGCCAAACATTGTATTAGAGGCTAGATTCTATGTGAAAAATATTTTTTAAATAATGTATAAAATTATGCTCATTTTAATGTATGGATAACTCTTCTCTGACCGGCAACCAAACGTCAGTTGATATTAAACACTTCACTGGCTACTAAGGTTTTTTAGCATTTTAAAATAACACATACAGTATGTTTCACGGCAAAACTTTTTTGTTTTCAAGTTAGAATTTAGATATTCCGTAGAGATTCATTGCTAAATTATGATATTGTAGTTACAACACTACATTGTTTTAAGATTTTGCCCTGATTTTCTTACTATATTAGAATTTACCTTTTCTTAAAGGAAGGAAAAAGAGTTTACCATAATTGATTTTTATTTTTTCTTAAAGAAAAATATAGATGTTTTTCATATTTAACAGATCCCTTATTTGTAGGAAAATGTTGTGGACCTCTATAAATTGAGAATCAGTCCTTCACACAATAACAATAACAATAACATTCACAATATAGTCATTAAAAGAATCTTGTTTATGTGGAGAATTTATTCTCTCGATAAGCTTTTTCTCTTTTATATTAGTAGATTAATATAAGTCGATTGATCAAACCATATTAAATTATTATGCCTCTTTTAGTATATTTGTTCTTTTCGTCTGATTTGTTACCTTCCACATGACACTTCGTAGCTTTCGATCCCAGCACCTTGGCGATATATATACATTTATTTGTAGGAGGATTCATACGAAATCATTTATCACAATACACTTTACATTTAATGAAGTTTAGGACATCAAGTGTGACGTGAAATTGGCAGGGCATTTTCATATATACGTATTTTTTGGGTCACCATTCAAGTTCTATCCGTATTGTATAAAATTTTACGAAGTGTACCTGCTTCAATCTCTTTAATGCAACTTCAGAAATCAAATCTGAAGTCCTTCTATCTTTCAAATGCAACTTCAGAAATTCGAAACTGAAGTAGTTTAATCTCTTCAATATAATTTCAGAAATCAAATCTGAAGTTCTTTTATCTTTCAAATGCAACTTCAGAAATCCAAATCTTAAGTAGTTCAATCTACTGAATGCAACTTCAGATTTCGAATCTTAAGTTCTGAAACTTAAACTTGTTTTTCGAATTTCAACAATCTAATACACGATTCAATGCCCAAATCTACTCCAAATTAGCTCAAATTTAAAACATAGCTTTCAAATATATAAAGAACAAATGTCAATCATCAAATTGTCAAAAAAAATAACAAATTTAACAAACTCATTTTGCAACTAAGAAGAATAAGAAGAAGAAACTCTAAGCACAAAAAAGAAATAAATAATAGTAAAGAAAAGAAAAGTGTATGTATTTGAAGTTATCCGTAAATTGAGTATCAGTTGACTTTTTTTTATTAAGTTAGTACAAATTCAATGAGTGGCGCTAAACTGAAAAATTGACGAAATGGCTGATCATATTTCTGTCTAAAAAACTGGTTATAATGTTCTAAAAAGAATTTCTTTCAACCAATACGAAAAAAGAAAAAGATAAGTGAGCCTGGAAAGTTAATGAGGTCCCATATAAAATGCTTGCACCTGGACCTGGTGGTCCAATTTGAATCTCAAATATCATTGTTTAGGATAACTAACAGATCCGATTTCTTCTGTGCCTGCCAGGCATTTTGTTCTTCCCTCCCCTCTCCCCCAACCACTCTTTTTTCTTTCTTCTTTTTCAAAACACGACCTCTATTTCCTGCTATAAAGTTTGCTTATTGACGTTGTCAAACTGCATTTGATCTTTCGACCAGCTAATTGATCCTTTTTGGTTTTCCTTAGTCGCGTCCATAGATATTTAAAAATCGACTAAATCAATTTAAATATATCATACCAAATCAACTTTTAGATTTCTTTGAATAAAACCGTAGGTTTTTATATAAATCTATAATCATACCGATAATTAGAATATGTATTTTATTTTATAAAAAATAAACCGAAAAAATATCGAACTATATCGAATAAATTTATATATGAAAAATATATTTATATACTAAGTTTAAAAATAATAAAGCACTAATTTTTTTTTTGGGCCTTGAAATTACGAAAACATTTACAAGACAACAAGTAGTTAAACTCAAAATCCTAATTCACAAACCTATTATGCTTCTGCTATTGAAACTAAATTATTTCCAGCATATTCACTAGCAAGACACAAGGAATTCTAGCGATTATGAGTAGCAACTATAATATAGTATTAAATATGTTTCCTTTCATATGATTTAGATTTAACTTTCTGAATATTTAATCTTATGTAGACTTTATTCTTGAGTCCCAACTTGGTTAATATCTTTCCATTCGTGTGATTTATATTTTTTTTTGTCTTTACTTAATTTCTTTTACACTGCGGCAGAATAGTCGATGGATTTATACTCTGACCATCTTGTATATATATTTTCTTAATTCATCACCCTTTCAACAGTTAAAATATCTAGAGAATTTTGCTAAGTCCCATAAAAGTACATATGTTATTGCATTCTACTTTTACTAGTGATTTTTACATGATATTTTTTAAAATACCGAAAAATTAATTGAACCGTACCGATACCAAAGAGAAAACGACATGATTGGGAAGGTTTCGAAAAGTCTAATTTTAATTATACATAATAGAATAACTAAAAAATTAGTATGTTATAAATTTTATAAAATAACTAGTCGAGCCGAACCATTGACAATCCTACTTTTCCTCACAAAAAAAAAAAAAAACAGAAAATGAAATTCACCATGTCAATCGATATGTCTCTGTTTTCTCATACTGTCACGGTCCAATTTTGGGCCACGACCGGTGCATAAGAGGATGCTACACCTCCTAGGGAGCCTAACCACAACACACAAACAGTTGAGTTCTTTTAAACTCAACATAACTAAAAACTTGCGTACGAACAACATTTGTAGCGGCCCGCAAAATTTTGAATTTATTAAGATAAATTTACGCTTATTATATGTTAAATGATTGTTATTATAGCAACCTAATCCCTCCTTTTGAGCATTTATATTTATTTGTTTGAGTCAAGGCTTCCTACTAGTCAGTAACGGACCCAAGATTTTGTGCAAGCGGGTTCAATCTTAGAAGTATATAAATTTAGTGGTAAATTAATAGTTGTCAAGTGGGTTCAAATAAAATATTTATGCAAAATTTACACAACTTTAATCCTAATTTATACATATACACAGTATTATTTTTTTGTGAAGCGGGTTCAGTTTAACCCGCTAGTCACCACTTGGGTCCGCCACTGCTACTAGTTCATATATTGTACTTGAACTTGTATTCATGCTTAGTTTGAGTCTCAGGAGGCTCGGGATGAGTTCGAACTATTGCATGCAACTAGTGAGCTTAAGAATTTCACAAATTAACTTTAAGCCTCAATTTGAGTAGTCGCTCTTCGATTCACATTACGAGATCTTAGGTAGGTTCATATCATATTTTTAGACTTATGTAAATGGTTGGTTTTAGTCCCGAGAGGTTTGATGGTGTCTCAACATTACATAAAATTGGAACTTTAAGGTTTTTAAGACGACTTAGGTATCATTTTGAGTTGTTGCACTTCGTTTGGCATTTTGACCTTTTGGATAAGTTCATAGAGGGATTTTGAACTTGTTTAAATGGTTTGGAGGGGATCCTGGGGGATCAGATGAGTTTCGGCATGTTTGGAGCAAGTCTAGGAAAGATAAGGACCGCTAAACATGGTCTTTTATATTTGCCCTGATTTCACAAGAGTATATCTTCCACTTCATAACTAACTTGGAGATGATCCAAACACAAAAATTATAGTATTTTGAGTTTAGTTTCCAAAAGTACAAACTGTTTGTCATTTGGACATTTATATAAAAAACTGATCCTAGGTTTTCTCCAAAATATCTTTTGATTTTACCTTAATCCTTGTTTCAAAGGTAAAGTTGATGGTTAAATTCATTAATGATACTAGCCTGAGTTTAGCCTTTTACTAAGAGTGACAATACTATCACAACTGAAACCAACCAATAAATTGTCAGCCTGAGTTTAGCCTTTTTGTATAAATAGACTCCATTTCTTACTCAAAGTTCATTTCACCATTTTTGGAGCTACGGAATTCGTATTTAAGTAATTTTCGAAGGATTTTTCATCTGTTTAATCGGGGTAAGTGATTCCAACTCAGATCTATCATTAATGAATTTAACCATCGAGTTGCATTAGCTAGCCGTAGTTGTTCTTAGCCCGATCGCTTAAGAATTCCCCGAGATGGCCTTTTTTCAACAATGTTGCTACCTCCTCGCGCAGATGTCTGAAGTCTCCAGTTCGGTGGCCATTAGTCCCATATATTCATACCAAAAATTAGGATCCCTCTTTCTGGGATCGAATCTCATCAGCCTCGAGAATCGTGCTTCCTTAATGTTCCTCATCACTGATACCAGCTCCACTACGCTGACATTGAAATTATACTCGGACAGCCTGGGATAAGTGGATTTTCGGGAACTCAATACCTCTTTGTCCTGCAACGACTTGTTGTTTCGGCTACGGTCAACCCTTCTATCGGGGGAGAACCTATCTACCGACTAGAATCCCTTGTTGTTGCGTCCTTCAACCCTCTCTTAGGACAAGAAACGACCCCTAGATTACCGCCGATCTGCATCAAAGTCATCTTTTGATTTATCCCTATTCTTTTCTTGATTCTGACCTTTGGTTGATGCTGGGAACCCGAGTTGATCATCTTCTATCCTTATCTTTGATTCATAGCGGTTATGGACACTCGCCCATGTGATTGCTTGGAACTTGAGCAAGCTTTCTTTGAGCTTCCGGAAAATATCTGAGTTCCTCTGGTTCAACCCCTTAGTAAATTCCTCAACTGCCCATTCATGTGGCACGACCGGTAACATCATCCTTTCTTTCTGGAACCTGATCATGAACTCGCACAACAATTCAGACTCTCCTTGGAAGCACCTGACAATGCTTGCTTTAGTTCCGTCATGGCCTGGTCTTACCTTGAGAGATGGTCCATAATGTACTTTTGCTGCTCCCTCAAGATCCTTACTGTTTTCGCAATGTGCTCGTCCTCGGCGTCATCAGGAGTTGTCTCCCGCACATGCCCCGGGATAACGTCTGCCATGGACAGGAGTTGCTACGTCCTCCTCGTTGTGGATGTCACTCATCGAATCCTCATGTTAAGGTAGATTTTCTTGCGCCTCAATGTTGTGTGTGATGTTGACATCATTATCTGCCATTTTCAATGTTTGCTATGGAACAAAGAATTAAACACGTTATAATAGATGCAAGGATTAACTCAATTACGCAGTTGTCTAAGCCCCACGGTGGGCGTCAAACTGTATACCCGTAAAATGATACAGTTGAATTTGTTATGTGATTTATAGACAAGCGAACTGATTTGATCCGAAAATGATAGATGAATTAAATAAAATGCAAGGCTTAGCATTGAAATCGAGATAAATAGCAGATACCCTGGTTCCGAGAGCAAGGCCTCTGAAGGCAGCAATAAGAACAATGTTAGACAGAAAATAAAGTATTATTTAGTTTGGAAATAATGTATAGCATAAGTTTGTTAGAATTTTTCCCCTTACAATGGTTGTTGAAACCACTATTTATAGTTACACCTAGGGAACAAGGTCCTAGGATCAAACCCTTCTTAAATGACAATAATGGGGGCCATTGATGAATACGTAACGGCAGGCTATGAATGCCAAAATTCTCTGTAACGACTGCGTATATAATATTGAGGAATACTCTTCATTGAATGTCATCTAATGTGAAATATTCATTTTCTCCCGTCCATTATGTTCCCTTCGGGATCTACCCAGTGCCAACCAAAGCTGTTGTCCTCGGTCTTGGTTTCTACTCGCTTCATCTTTCATCTGCCTCCGGTTCCACGTGTCATGTTATCATTCGAGCATTTAATATGAACTGATTTACCCTATACAGGTGTTGGTTGTTATCTTGATGTTGTCCACTCGCCCTTTTGGAGGAAATAGGCCTTTGTGTCCATTTACAATGTTAAAATTACTAAAAAATCTTTTTTAGATCTCTTATGTGTAAAAGTAAATCTCTCATGTGTAAACACAATGATAGGGTCATAATACTAAAAATAAGTTTGTAAAAACCCATAAAATTATTTATGTTGCTTGCGCAGCATGAGAGTAACGCACAAAGGTAACACTTTCTTGGGATAAGATCACACACGACGAGGCTACAACAAGAAAAATGATCTACCCAAATACAAAATTTTGGTTACACTTCTAGAGGCCATCATGGGGCCAATGCGAACACCTAATATGAAAGTCTAAGGGTCTCGCATGGCAGTCTCACGATACAAGAAGGCCAATTAGGCCTGACCAACGATGTGCGTGATAGGTTGGGCTACAAATATACCTTGTTGGGAAAAGATAAGTGGAATATATATTTCGAGGGGCTCAAGTGAGTTCGGTACATTCAGGTGAAATTGGAAAGAATAGCGAAAAATTGCAAGGTTGCAGGCTTTGGCTTCGCACTACATCCAGCCTGTGCGATTCTAGTGCGTCACACCCCTATAATTGCTAGGATAAATTTTCAGCTAAGTATAAACAGTCTCATTTTATGATTTTATTTTATTCTACACCATTTTAAGAACTTCAAAGCTTGGCCAAAAGGGAGATTGAGCTAGATTTTCACCACAAGCTTGGAATAAATGATCTTTACACAACTTTGGGTTTATATCATGAATCTAACTTAAGGTCTATTATTTGAACATGGATTTAAAGGGTAAAATTGGGTAATTTTGACATACACCTTAGATCACCTAGTTTAATATCTAGGTACAAAAATGGACTTCAAATAAAAATCTAAGTACAACTTTGGACTTGTGACATTATTGGTAACCCAATATTCACTTTGGTTTTGTAGTTTGACCATGAGAGTTTGGGGTTGACTTTGACTTTGATCGAGATTTTAATTATGGATTTGAGTCTAATAGCCTTATGGATTGGAGTTTTTGGTAGATTCAGGATGTATAAAGGTTATTTTGGAGGGCTAAGGCTTGCTTAGACCGAGGTAAGTTGATATTTTGAACTCAATCCCATTATAGGTCGTGATGACGTCCAACACCATCGCTAGTCAGACCAACAAATATATCAACACATTAATAGTTAAACCAAAATACATTTCGGAGCAATTAAAGAAATAAGGAGTTTAAATCGCTCTAATTGTTATAGAAAATATAGATATTAATATTTTAAATATCCGACTAAGGCAAAAATATAAACCAGAAAATCATAGAGGAATACAACCAAGAAAAAAAATTTAAATCCCCAAAATCCGGTGTCACAAGTGCATGAGCATCTACTAGGGAGTACACTACTAATACAACATCTGTCTAGAATATAAAATAGATATGACAAAATAAATGAATATGATAGAGACTCCGTGTGCTGCAGACCGTAACATAGAATGTAGCTCACTATAAAGTCCCCTCAACAGCTGCGCCCATGCTCCCAAATGACCACCAAAAGTACATGCACAATCAGTGAAGAAGTGTAGTATGAGTACGTAAATCAACGTGTACCTAGTAAGTATCTAGCCTAACCCCGGAGAAGCAGTGACGAGGGGTCGACATGACATTTATTAGTGGTCCAATAAATCAGTGTAATAAATTATAAGTAGATATGAAACACAACGGTAATAATGAGGTAAGAACGGTAACTAACATAATCCTAGCTCCAACTTAATGACAATATGAATTCCTCAAATATCAGGTGTTATCTCAAATAAATAAGAAATATCATGTAAATACCAAGTCACAAATCAAAAGGGAAAATCTCATGAATATTCAGACTTCTACCGATGTTACACACGAGTTATGCCGAGGTCGTACGTCCCGATCTATAATAGTCGTGTACATCCACTGCCGAGGTCGTGCGGCTCAATACATGGATGCATCTCAAATATATTGTCGAGCTCGTAGGGCCCGATCCACAGGAATAGATATACTCTTCGAACTACGGGTCAAATAATTACAACATAAGGATGGGCATATAAAGAAAGCATACTTTTTACCGACAATCAAGTATTCCACCCAAAACTCAAGGTAATGAAGCTCAGCCTAACATAATTCCCTAATCAAATTTTAATTATAATTAAAAGTAATTAAACTAACAATTTAAGTTCAAATAATACAAATATTACATAATAAAGTTTTAAGTCTACCCAGGGGTGACTTATGGGTAAAGGATGTAAAGCAACTGCTTTAGACCCCACAATTTGTAGGGCCCCCAAATTTCTTAATAGTTAGTATTTGTATATGTTAATATTTCTTAAAAGATACATTATTTAATATTGAAAAAAAGATTGTTTCTTTTTCAAATACCTATATATATTGCTTAGCGAATAATGTTAATAGTTTCTGTAATAATTGCTTTAGCGGATTTTTTTTCTAATTAAAATTATTAAACTATTACCCAGACAACAATGTATCGAGAGAGATTAAAAGGGTTAGATATATTTTCAAGATTGAAAAGATTTATTTGAAGAAGTTGATTATAAATTTTTTATGAACCATGTATCTCAAAAAGCTAGAAAATAAAGTTTAAATAAGATTTTATAGGATTTGTTTCTCAAAAAAGGAAAAACTAACCTAAATAGCCGACCGATGTATAATTCATGTATAATATGTATAAAAGCATATAACCAACATATAATTTACAAATACTAATTAGTAAAGTAAATAGTGATTATGTCCGGCTAATTGTATAAATATCCTTAAAAAGAACTGAGACCTTTCGTAGAAGTTTGCGCTTTAAAACCCTAAATTTATTGAGCCGCCCGATAAAATGATACACCGAGTGTAAAGGTTTTAGGCAGTGGCAGAGCCACTCATTGGCAAGGGGAGTCAAATGACACCCCTTCGTCGGGAAATTATATCGCATAGATAGGTTAAATATTTTATTTTTATGTATATATACTCTGTGTTTACTCCTCTTAATTTTTTTCATATGTTTATTTATTTATATTTTGACTCCCCTTGGGAGAAATTCTGGCTCCGCCACTGATTTTAAGTTAGTGAAGACCTGCTTAGATGCATTAAAATAAGACACTGTAATTAAAAAAAGAATTATAATAAGACAATAAGCAATGAAATGGAGTCCCTTATATTGATATAAACAAAGAATCTAGGTCCTAAATACATCAAAAACTGATGGAAACATACAGAAAAAATATTTGTTCGAAACTAGGATTGATAATTCCCAATGATGAGTAGTCATAATCTCAAAGCTTGCTTTTCCAAATATCTCTCTCTATCTTTATAATAATAATATCTTCACGTGTATCACACGTGATAAAGTGGGCACTATTCATTTGATTTTATAAAATAGTTAATTTACATATCTTAAGATTAACAATTAAATCCATATGTAATGCGCCACCATGTCCCAATGCTAGCCAAGATTCCCTTGTGCTTTCTACTTTTGAAAAAAAGAGAAACGTTCCTCCAAACGAATAAAGTAGCTCAAACTCATTACTTATATTTGAGAATACATAGGAAAAAGTAGTAAATAAAAAGAATTTATGTTATATATGCGAACCTATCAGTGTAATTTTTAATTTGTTATAACAGACTAACTAGCACCTTTCTAAATTGCAAACTAAAATTATTAAAGAGTACATATAATTATATTTTAAATAACTTAATAATATAATTATTTTGCCGTTTATACATATAACTCAAACTCTTAATCAATTAAAAGGAGTTTGACACCAAACAAGATTCTATTCTTAACCCTTGATTCTCCACCCCTCCAACCACATAGCTAATGTGGGATAGTACGTGGGCTCTAAATCATACCCATGGTGTCTTTGTCTCTTGGAATTTTAACAAAGAAGGTCCCACAATATCTAGATTCTACACTAAAGCTAAACAAGCCTATCATCACTTACACCTATCTTTTCATCCCACTTCAGAGAGTATTTTCCCCTTGTTTTATCTACCCCGTCAGTTATATAAATACCCTCCAAATCTTTCTCCCTTTCAAGTAACTCAAATCCATTTCTTTCTTCTCCTACACTGTTCAAGAAAACCTAACTAGTTCTAACTTCTTCCATATAACTCATTATAAGAATTTGTAGAAAAATGTCTGGAGTTTGGGTATTCAAGAATGGGGTTTTCCGTTTGGTAGAAAATCCATCATCAGAGCAAGGTCAAAGAAGAAGAAAGGTTTTGGTACACTTACCAACAGGGCAAGTGGTCTCATCATATTGTTCTCTTGAAAGAATTCTCAATGGTTTGGGATGGGAAAGGTATTATGGAGGTGACCCTGAACTCTTCCAATTCCACAAGCATTCTACCATCGACTTAATTTCACTTCCTAAGGATTTTTCCAAGTTCAACTCCATTCACATGTACGATATCGTCGTTAAAAACCCTAATGTTTTCCATGTTAGAGATGTTTGAATTTATTAGATGTCATCTTTGTATAGGAAAGCTAGCTAGCTAGGGTTTGTTTTTGTCTTACTTCTTGGGATGAGGTTGGTTTCTTCCCGTGTGCTTTGATTTGGTTGCAATGAGTCCTAGATTCCATCGTTGGTGAGTGAAATGTCTAAAATGACTTCTATATATAGTTTGAGTTCATTTGGTTATTTTAAGTTTTTAGGGTTTAAGAAATAGTTCCCAAGTATGGCTGTGGAATAAAGTAATTAAGTTTCGTATGTTCTTTCGATCCCCCTTCATTTTGTAATGCTTTTGGAATTGGCTGAATATAAAAATCGCATTTCTTAATGTATTATTTATATTCCGAAATTTTCAAGTATGAAGAATTAATACAAATAGAATATATAGTTTAAATGAACCATCCGACGATCACTTTTTCGCCACCTAAGGAAATGAGCGGGGAGAGGAAAGGTCCATTTTAATAGGATACTCCTGAAAATATAACTTTTGGTTCGCTATTCGATGTGATCCCTCCTCGTCCATAGTTGGCCAACGAGAAATACGTACCTTTTCATTTGGGGATAGGAAAATCATGATCAAAATAGCGAACCAAAAGTTATTCATTTTGATGTTCCTTGATGTAAGGTTGCATTGGTTAGTAATTGGAAGCCTTTCATAGCTGAAAATTTTGTGAGCTTACTTAGAAAATTATCTTCAATGTATAGATAGGAACAAGGAGGTAAGGTGAAGTCCCCATCAATTCTACTATAAGTTTGGTTATATATATTCACAGCCAGGCTCTAAGTTTTGAGTTGAATGTTCTTTTTGTCAAATGAACCAAGAAAGCAAAAATTCAATCTAGAGAGAAACATTCTATAATATATAATAGTACTTCTCCTTCTTTCACTTCCTTATTCTTTGTGCGAGGAATTTTGTTTTTCTTTGGGGTGTGACGTATATATAACTATGACCAAAATTGGCAAGGATTTCATGATGTAATATTAGACTTGGATGTCAAAAGGAAAAGAAAAAGGAAAATTATTTCATCACTTTTGTAGAAAAATGAAGGTAACTTTGCATACATAGGGTCACTTGTTTGGGAGTTGAATGCATAGATGGCTGAACAACAGATCTATGTTGAGGTCTGATAAGATATTCAATGATGAGTACAAGGTTGTTGCAAGTCATAATTTCATGTGATCAAGGAATACTCGATGATATATTTCTTTCAAGTTAATTATTGAAGTACCCTTTAACCTTTGCCACTAACACATTATTATTTTACTAAGAAATTAAATGGCCAACAAGAGAGGAAAAATATATGTTTAGGGCAAATGATTGATAAATACTAAAACGTAGGAGATTTTTATAAGATTATTCTCTTTTACTCAAATTGTAAGTGATCATATGAAATTGTTTTCGGCAAAACATGTTTAATGAAAGTACTTTGTATTTGTAATTGAATAAAAGCGTTTTTACCAAAAGTATATTATAGTCCAAGCTTTGAGGGAAAGGGAAAAAAGAGCTTCAGTTAGAATATCATTAAGTTTATTTTTTACTTTATGAGTAGTGGTTCAAGAGCCATTTGATCTATGAACAGGTTTTTGGGATCTTGTTTTATTTTATCTAAACAACTATTGTCAGACAAATCAAAATCTATTGTACTCTTTCAATATGTTAATTATAAAGAAAAATAATTATTAACACTCGATATACCATCAAATTCAATAGTCTGACCTTTTGAGTCAAAATATTAAGTTGAAAATACGTAACATTCAATCTTGTTAATAGTGAATATATATATATATATATATATATATATATATATATATATATATATATATATTTATTAGATTGGTGTAAATATTGTGTACGATCAAATGTTTCCTTAACAATAAGTTCAGGTAAACTTTTCAGAGTTTCTATTCACAAACCATATTTAATTAAATCAACAAAAATAATACAGTAAACTAAACACCAATGAGACAAAAATAATCAAATCTACTTAATATCCTTTTGCAGTCAAATGATGATTGCAATCATTATTATATATGATTAAAAATATGACATCTACTTCAACCTCTGCAAGCTTCAACAACCTTATTAATTTTGAAAGTGACAATCTAAATCTGTGACATAAAATTTAATAATGTATGCAGTACACTTCCTCCTCCAAAGGAGGAGAGTTAATTTCTAATCCAATGATAGAAAATTGTACCTTTGATTAGTTTGGTGCCAAATTTTGCTATGGATAAGAAGTAAAAGAGAGGTCCCCTCCATAGTGTGCCAAGAAAACAAAAGGAGAGGGGACTTCACGTGGAGTGGATCATGACTTTTTATCAAAGGCCAAGTGTACATGTCCACGTGTCATCAGGGGTTGCCCTTGGCTGGAGTCGAGGGTGTCTGCACATGGGACATAATTCATGAGATACTACTATATATCTTTTTCTTATGCTATTGGACCTTAGGCATGTGAGATGTGACCACTTTGAAAATATTTTTTACACTTCCAAACTAAAAACATGGCTCTTTTAGTCCTCAAATAAAAGCCAAGATTTGACATGTTTTTATGCATATGGTCGTTTGGACTGGAAACAACACGAATTTTGATGTACTACTGTAATTATTTATAGGATTATTTAATATAACATTTAAAAAAAAAAAAATTAAACTTCATTCACCCCGGCTTTCACCTCCCATGGTGATTGGGGGTTAGGCATTGACCCCTACCTTGTTTGTTAAGGGACTAAAAAAGCGTACATGTAGGAGGGGGACATAGGTAACCTTACCTCCTCAAAAATTACATTTGTGCTGAATATAATCGCATTGTAGAAAAGAGTAACTTCCAAAAAATAGAGATTCTAATTAGAAGTTTGTTCCTACCAGCACATAATTGTTTTCCTAGTGCTAGACTAAGGGAAGGAGTAAATGGTGAGTCCTCTACGGAAGATGTTAAAACTTATCAAAAGATCCCTTTGCACTACAAAGATTCTTGGAACCTCATGTGTCATAAAGAACTGCAGAAAGATTATGCTAATTATCATAAATAAAGAGTCATCTGACATTTGAGTTTCTTCTCTTAGCCTGCCTGATTCTGAAGTTAGGCACCTCCATTTGATCCATCATGAAACATCTTCTGGCTTCCCTAGGAAGTTCTGATAAGGTTGAGAAGATCGCTTCATTATGTTGTTGAAGTTTGCTACCATACTTAGCCAGAGCATCTGCTACAGAGTTAGCTTCTCTATAGCAGTGTTGGACTGTAACTTGGAGGGATTGAATCATGCCTTGCATGTCTCTGATTTGATGATAGAATTTCCACGGAATGTTACTGTGTCCTTGGATCATATTGACCACCAACAGAGAATCCAACTCCAAAATAATATTCATGTAATTGTTAGCAATACACCAAGAAATAGCAAAAAAAGTTGCCGACAATTCAGCAGTGTTGTTAGTGCAGAAATGTAGTTTTTTAGCAAAAGTCATAATCAAACTACCATTTCTATCTCTAACAATACCTCTAATGCAAGCTAAGAGATTCCCAGAGTTACTGCTACCATCAGAATTAATTTTGATCCAATTATTTTGGGGGTTTTCCCCAAGTAACAGGAGTGGAGATGAGGGAAGGTCTGACATTATCCAAATGTGTGCAGAGGTTATACCAATTCCACCTTAAATCCACCCTAGCACCTATCTTGTTAAGGTGGATTTTAATATGAAAAAGAATCTCTTGGCAAATTTTATAAATTGTGGGGGCACCATTCCCGTATCTAGATGCACGTCTAGCTTTTCAAATCTCCCAACAAATGTATATAGGGAGAATTTGATGCATAGTTCTAATAAATTTATTGTGAGTGTTTATGGTAATCCAAGTAAAAAGTCACCCATTCAGAGAAGGAGTATGAGGAGTAAGACCAAGATTAGCATAACAAAGGTTCCAAAGTGCTTTAGCAGTATCACTTTCTAGGAAGAGATGATTAATAGTCTCTTCCCTAGGGGCACACAACATGAACACCGGGAAACAATGCATAGACCAAATCTGAACATGATATTATCAACATAAATTTTTCTATTTAAAATTCTCCATAAAGTAAAAAAAACTTTAAAAGGAACATATTTAGGCCAAGTATTGATCCATACATGCAGCTGGTCTTTCCTCTGTCTTACAATTTCAAAGGCAGTAGAATAATTGAATCTCCCATCAGTGGAAGGTGTCCATATAGCAATATCTGCCTCCCTTCTGTCACCAATTGGAATTTGGAAAATCTTATCTAAGATATCAGCTGGAACCAATTGACTTATGAAATCAAGGTCCAATGTTCCCTCATCTGTAATGCAGTCATCCAATATAAGATGCCTAGGTTTAGACTGAAGCTGCAGAATCTAGTATAGAGGGACAGAACCAATCCAGTTATCCCACCAAAAGGATATGTTACCAGCTTGAATTCTCCATATAATATGTTTGTCAACTTGTTCCCTCATATTCATAAGGTCTTTCCAGTTGCTAGAGTCACCATTCTGTTTTTGTTTGGACATAGGATGGCTTCTCGGACAGTATTTGTTCATTAGGAAACTAGATAGAAGGTTATTTTCAAATCTTAGCCTTCACCATCTCTTTGCATTAAAGGACTTAGAGATATTATGAAACCTTTTAAAACCAGCACCTCCTTCTGAAGTAGGGTAGCATAATTTATCCCACGTTCTCCAATGGTACTTCTTTTTTGTGTCATTATAACCCAAGAAACAATCAGCAAAATATTTTTATAATTGCTTGAAAATAGTTTTGGGAGGTGATATTGCAGCCAAGATATGAAGAGATTGGGACTGAAGAACATGCTTGATGAGTATGGCTCTATCCCCAACAGATAATAGGTTACCTTGCTAACCTTTGATCTTGTTCTGAACCTTAGCAACTATATCATTGAAGTAGAATATGTTTTTTCTCCCACAGTAAATAGGGCAACCTAGATACTTAAAAGGAAAATATTGATGCTTGTAGCCTATGACTCTTTCTATCATTCTTCTCTTAGGCTTTGGAGTTTGAGCGACAGTGACGAAGAAACTTTTCTCCTTGCTAATCTCCTGACCTGAAGCTTCTTCATATTGGTGAAGTGCATTCATGGTCATCTTGATTGATCTCTTATTCCCTGAAGAGAAGATGACTAGGTCATCTGCATAACATAGATGGTTGATATGTGGGCCATTCTAGTTCATTGAAAAGCCAATATAACCTTATCTATCATGGAGACTGTTAAGAGCCTTGGTTAAGGTTTCGGCAGCTAAGATGAATAAGGTCGGGGAAAGAGGGTCCCCTTGTTTAAGATTTCTAGTAGAGTGAAACAAGCCTTGTCTAGTTCCATTAATAAGGATAGAATACCACACATCAGAGATGAGCCTAGATATAATACCAACAAACATGTCTGAGAAGCCCATTTGCTTCAAAACTGCTGTGACGAAGCTCTAAGAAACTTTATCATATGCCTTAGCCATGTCTAGTTTGATAACGAAATTGGCCTATGGATTGTTCATTTTTATGTTATGAACAATTTCCTGTGTTAACAACACGTTCTCAGTGATCAATCTCCCTTTCATAAAGCCAGACTGATTTTGTGAAACCAGTTTATGAAGCATGCTAGAGAGCATATTAGTTATGATTTTGGAGATAATCTTGTTAGAGAAATTGCTAAGGCTTATAGGTCTGAGTTGTGAAAAATCAGAGGGAGATTCAACCTTTGGGATCAGTACAAGACAAGTGTGAGTATAGTATTTGGTTAACTTCTTGCCGGCAAAAAATTCATAAACCATGTCCACCACCTCTGATGATATAACATCCCAGCAGTTCTGATAGAAAAAGCCATTAAAACCATCTGGTCCTGCAACAGAATTAGGATCCATCCCAAAAATAACATCTTTAACTTCCTCAATAGTAGGAAGAGAGGTAATCCAGTAGTTATCCTCAGCAGAAATTGTCTTCTCAATTCTGTGAATAATATCCATATTAGGTATAGTGTCAGGCTGAGTGAAGAGATTACTAAAGTAATTAATAGCTTCATTTGAGATTTGATCGATCCCTTGGACCCAGTGGCCTTGTCTGTCCTTGATTCTGTGTAAATAGGCTCTCTTTCTCCTCTGTCTAATAACACTATGGAAGAAGTTTGAATTAGTATCACCTTCCTCCTCCCACTTAACTCTAGCCTTTTGCTTTAAGATATTGGTTTGGACCTTAGTCCAGTAAATCTGCTCGGCATAAAGGTTGTGAAGGTTGGTTCTATTGTGCTCACTATCATCAGCTTCATAGATAGCTTCCATTGTTTCTACCCGGTCTTCCAGACTTTTCACTTTGTCAAAAACATTGCCAATTGTATTTTTTGGACCAAACACTTAACTGTTTAGCAAGTTTTTTAAGTTTTTGTTGGAGGATCCACATTGCATTTCCAGTAAAATCCTCCTCCCAAGTTGTCTTGACAATATTCTGAAAACCAGGTTGATGTACCCAAAAGTTCAAAAATTTGAAGTACTTGATGGCGGGAGCTTCTACAGTATTGCATTGCATTAATAGCATGTTATGGTCTGAGCCAGTCCGAGGGAGGTGCCTGACGGTCACTACTGGAAAGTATTCAGACCACTCATCATTGTAGAGCACTCTGTCAAGTCTCTCACTAATTCTTTTACGTCTGTTTCTATTATTAGACCATGTGAAGTCATTACCAATGTAACCTGCATCTATCATGCAACAGTCATCCATACAATTAATAAAGTCTCTGCTTTTCCTGAGCCTATGAGGCCTGCCCCCTTTTTTCTCAGTGGCTTACATAATGGAGTTGAAGTCTCCAAAGATGGAAAATGGACCTTGAATTATGTCCTTTATCTGCTCCAGTTTTTGCCACAATTTCTTTCTCCTTCTGGCCTTTCTCTTTGCATATACTATGGTTACCCAGTAGGTGTCTTGCACCATAGCATGTTGAACTGATAAAGTCAGTTGTTGTTTGTGGTTACTAATGACAGTACATGTATAATATGCATCCCAGAAGCACCAAATCTTACCATTACAGTTAGCAATAGCATGTTGGAAGCCCAAGTTCCTCCTGTATTGCTGTAAATTAGAGCTATGAACAAAAGGTTCAAGAAGTGCCACAAAAGAAACTTTGTGAAAATTAACAAGTTTAATGAGCCTGTCAAAGGCACCTTTTGATTTCACTCCTCTTATATTCCAAATGATTGTACTAATCATTGGAAACATCAAGATTGAGACTTTTTTGCAGGTCTTCCTCTTCCTCTGGGAGGTGGGAGAGGTGATGCTTTAACTTTGTTAGGCTTGTCTTTAGTAGATTGTGGTCCTCTAGGTGAAAGGCCTCCTTTGTTTATCACTTCAGTGATATGCATAGCTATTTCATCTTGTTGACTTTTATTCGAAGGATCAAAGGCCCCAGCAAGGCTGTTCACCACCTCATCACTATCCGATCCCTCAGTGTTGATAGGTTGAGAGTTATTTCCCCCTACTTCTATTCCTTGCTTCCCTGTCTTCGCTACTGCATGTTTGGATTTAGGAGATGTGATAACTTTAAACATCCCTAAGTCAACCACCAGAGTTCCTATTAAGTTGTTCTTTTCTTTGTCTTGTGATTCTTCCAACTCATCATTTTGGAGTTGATTAAATGAATTTTGCACCAAAACTGGATGGTTTTGGACAGTATCGGAGGATACAATCTTTCCATCTTCCATTTGGTCAGTAATCAGAAGACATTCTTTTTTTTATTTTGGATTTACTTGGTTCCAGATGATCCCTCATCTTCCACCACATGGCATTTTATACTGTCTTGAGTTTTTTCATAAGGAGCTCCAGGAACTTGGATAGTTCCTTTCACTAAATGAAGTTGGCTCGTGACTTTGTTGACCTTTTTTTTTGGATAATCTTCTGTATCACATTTCTCCTCCTCTTTTTCCTCTTCTCCTTATCTTTGGAGCTTTTATTGCTAGGTTCAGGATCCTTAGTAACTTTGGCGCTCTTAGTGATAGGGCTAGAACTCTTATCTATAGTTTCAGCCTCATTAGTGAGAGTCCTAACCTCCTCTTGTAATCGAGTCTTATTCATTGTGTCATCTGATTTCTCTTTGCTCACTTCCACTTGTTCAGTTCCTTTGTCATTCACCTCTTCTTTCCCCCATCATTTTCGTGTGATTCAGCTTGTTTTTTCTTTTCAAGTGCTCTACATTGAGCAATTGAATGTCCAAGTAATCTGCAGTGTTTACAATATCTTGGGACAACTTCATACTCCACTTTCTGAGCAAATCCCTTGAGAGCAATATTATCGTTTTCTAGACCAACCCACATGATCAAGTTGGGGTTTGAGTAGATCAATTTCTACTCTAATCTTGACCATACTAGGTCTGGTCCAACCTTTTGTTGCCATATTCAATCCCAGAGGAATTCCAATGGGTCTAACAATTTATTTAATATATTTCCAGGTGTGTAGATGTTGCGGCAATTTGGGCAAAAGCACCCAAACAGAAGCAATAGGAATATCCTCTTCAGGTTTCTAATCGGGCGTCCATTTAGTAAGCCACATTTCCAGACCTTCAATTTTAATTCTTCTTTTGAACGGAACAGTATCGAAATCTTCCAGATTATATCACTGAATAAAAATATTTTTGTTATCATAAACACCAATTTTAGCGTTACCTTTTCAGAGCAACCTTCTCTGCGAATGCCGACTTGATTTTTTCAATTTGGGGTCGAATTTTTATGCCCACGATTAGAAATTTGCATTCTTCCGCCATCACTCCATAGTAGTCCTTAGCCTTAAAAATCACAGCTGGCATGCCATTGTGTGTTGTGGTTCTTGCTAGAACTGGAGGTCGTCCATGGCGGTCTTGGTTTAGGTTAGGGCGAGCTACATTAGAAATAGCAGTAGCATAGGATGTTTTGGACTGATGTGGAACGGTGGGAGTATCCCCACTAGGTAGGAGATCATTTTGGATAGCCGGACACGCCTGAAGACTGTCGTCCGGTGGCTCCATGTAGTGGAGCGTATAGTGCAAATGCTGAGATTAGAGAGAAAAATATTTGGGGCAAAGAGTATTTTTCAACCTTTTGTTCAACTAATCGAAAAGAACTATTAGATGATTTTTTGGTCGTTTGGGTTGGAGAAAAATAATTTACTGTGGTACTAGTTTTGGTACAGCGTCAGATGGAGATCTAGGACTTTAGAATAATAGGTAGACTACTACCTTTTGATCTTCTTTTTTTGGTTTCTTAACCAATATTCGTACCCGCTTTTAGGTCTAACTAATTCAAATATGTCGTTTGCTTTGATATATTCTATTGTCACAATTAGACGAATAAACTACAGTCGATACTAATATTATAAATAAACATCATTTCCTTTATTATTGTTCTTAAATAGTTTTCCTACATTGAATAATGATTAGTAATAGCGCCATAATATATAGTTACAAATACCTTAGCTCCATGTAGCAAAACAAACAACCTCTCAAATGGAATATGATAAATGAAGAGAAGAGGAAACTTGAAATTGATAAGTTTCAAAACTAATTTAAAATTTTGATTTTCTAGGTTTTTTAAACTCCAAGAATGAACGATAAAAGAAAAGGTAAAAGAAATACCCAAAAAATAAAAACAGAAAAATTAGAATTCAATTAAACATAGTTCAAAGAGTAGTCCAAAAAGAAAAGAACAAAAAGAGGAAAAAAGAAACATAAAGAGAAGAACGAATGGGGAAAATGACACGGGATTCATACCCATGACCTATGGGGAAAGATGTACGCATCAACCAATGCAACAAAGTGTTCTATTGAGCGTGAGGGCACATATCCAAGTATAAGATAGTTCGGCAAAAAATACCAGTGATGCATATGATTTTAGGAGAGGTATATGGGTTCACGTAAACCTTACCGGTACATATAGATCTGCCCCTATATGGTGTGATGGTCTCACGACGGTTTGAACTTTATACTACCACGCATTATTGGCCGAGGGCATCTTCTATCGTGACGTGAGGGGATTGCGAGAGAGCCTTGTGGTCGGGCCCTTTTTTCTAACCTCGATTTTTTTATCTTTCCATACTCTTTTATCAATTTAAACCACTTTCAAAACAATTACACATATATTATCATGTCCCAAATACTTTCTCAACTTCATGTAGATTTATTTACATTTTAGAAATATTTTAATCGAGTCATTACGAACGTGATTAGTCGTAATTGATGTTCAAAAACTTATGGGACTTAAAACAAGAAAAAATGACTAAATAACCTGGAACTCATGATGACACGAAAGAAACCATGTCTATATGTTTATTGGTTCTTAAAAGGGTTTACATAATTTAGTGGGATAATCAAAGTGATCAACTTAGGAAATGTTAGATTGGTGCACCACTTAGATACATGCTTAACAACTTGGTTCTTATATTTGCTACTTCGTTAAATAATTAAAATAGTAAAGTGCGAAATTAAATACACATGAGATTTTTACGTGGAAAACCTCCTTGCTCAATGGATTAAAAATCACGATCCACCTTTGAAATTTCTCACAAAAACTTCACAGAAACAATGAGCAGTTTCAGATTACAAAACTCTAATAACCTAAGAGACTAAATCCTAGCCACTTGACTGCCTACAACCACTTTGATTGTAGCAAAATGCTCAAGCTAACTCTAGCCTAAGACTTGAGTTCTCTTGTAGAGAAAAACCTCTTGAAATTCCTCTTATATAAACAAAAAAGATTACAACTCAATTAGCTTAATACAATGAACTAGACTAGACACAATGAATTTGACACTGTATATATCAAGGAATAAGTTCTCTAGTCTGGTTCTTCTGCACATTCTAGGCCTTAATATCCGCTTTAGAATTTTGAACTCATTTTTTCTTACTTTTTTCTCAATTTACTCTAAAGAAATAATAGAAGTTCATGCCTACAATGAAGTAAATTGGACTCCATATAGGTAACACGTTAGTAGCATAAAAAGTTCACATTATAAAAGGAAACAAGTACTAAGAGACCTGCTTCATAAAAAACTTTACCATATATGACCATACAATTTTTCTTATTTATTTTCTACTCCAATTATAATTCATTTTCAGCAAGAAACCTATTTAATTTTCACCAATTTCGTGCATAATACATCTCTTAAAGATCTCCTAACCTTAGAGAATAAAAGAAGAATAAGGAAAATATATTTTTTTCCTTAAAAAGACTCCAATTATGATTCTACTTCCTCACAAACTTGGTCTCTAAATCAACAATAAAGATTTACCAAGATTCTCTATTATTTGGGCGGCTGCTAGGTCATTTATCAAGAAATAAAATAATATCTCACGCAAAAGTTAATCCTACTCCTGCTAGGATTGTAATGACCCGACTGGTTATTTTGAGTACTAGTTTCCTTTTATGTGTTCTGAGACCTATCGTAGCTTTATTTGATAATTTATAACTTACATGCATGGTCTATGTTGTTTTTCGAAAAACTTATACGTAAAACTTTGAAGAAAATGTGATTTTTGACTTTAAAAATAACTATAGTTGACCACGATTAATACTTTTGATAAACAACCCCGGATTGATGTTTAAATGATTCTGGTAGGTTCGTATGATATTTTTGAACTTGCACATATGTCTGGTTGGGCTCCCGGGTGACTTGAGCGCGTTTCGGCGTATTATTTTGGGAAATGAGTTTTAACTTGAAAATTCTTGAGTTTTAATGATCGATTCTTGATATTCGATGCTATTTTGATGATTTAAGTTAGAGATCGAGTTTGTATGATGTTATTACACTTGTGTAAATGTTCGATTTGGAGCCCGAGGGGCTCGGTTGAGTTTTAGATGTGTTATGGAATGATTTTGGACTGTTGGGGAATGCTAGTGCGTCATATCTGTAGATCTCGCATTTGTGAGGACCTAATTACAAATGCGAGCCTCGCATTTGCGACTCTTTTATCACATTTGTGACACTGGCCAGATTGAGGAAGCTTTGCAAAAGAGAAGCTTGGACTGCATTTGCGAAGGTGGGAACTTCGCAAATGCGAGGTATTTTTCGCATTTGCGATATTTGTGAGGCTCAGACATGCAAGCAATGATTCAGTTTTGCGATGGTCGCAAGTAAAAATAATAGTTCGCAACTACAACATCTGCAATTGGGTAAAATGTGGGGATTTCGGGACTTAGCTCATTTTTCACCATTTTCAACCTTAGATTCCATAGAGGAGATTTTTGAAAAGCCATTTCTTTCCAAATTCATTGGTAAGCAACTTTAACTTTCTTTCAATTAGTTTTAATTATTTTTTTGTGAAGTTTATCATTAAATCTATGAATTTCAAAGTAGAAATTAGGGGGTTTGGATAAAATTTAGGGATTTTATAAAATTGAGATTTAGACCTCAAATTGAGGTCGGATTTCAAAACAAATCACATATCCGAGCTCGGGGGTGAATGGGTAATCGGAATTCGGTCTGAATCTTGAATTTCGATCACGTGGGCCCAGATTGACTTTTTGTTGAATTTTTTCAATTATGATTAAAATCGAACCTTTTTCATTCGTGGGTAGTTTCTAAAACTTGTTTTGAATTGTTTGAATAATATTTGGATAGATTCGATTGGTTTGGAGGCTTGTTTTGAAGGAAAAGCTATGTTGGGATGTTGATTGTGTTTCAGAAAGGGGTAGGTGCCTTGCCTAGATTTGTTGAGGAAATTTTTCCTACTAAATACTATTGTTTACTACATGCGGGGGTGATGCATATACGAGGTGGTGAGTGTATATGCATATGACAGGGTTTTCATATTGGGGAGGGGGAATTATATACTTTGTTGTGCTTTGTTGAACTTGGCGATCTCTCGATTTATGCTTCACTTGATTCTATGACCGATGACATTAATTATCTGTGTTAGAGTTCACGTTAGGACGTATAACATCCTAAAAGGATTTAACGTGCCATTTTTGAGACTGGTTTACATACTTAACTTGATCGTAGTATCATGAACCTATTTCTACACCTGTTATTGTCATGTTACTTGAGCTTCTTTATCCGTAATAAGACATGATGATTGGTGCCTTAGGGCAATGTTTGGAACGATAGATATTTTCATGCGGTTGATATGATGTTGGCACGGTGAGTATTTTCGTGCGGTTTGAAATAAGATTGGTTTGTTGGTTGTTACTATGCGATAAAAAGGAAGTTGGATTTCTGTTATTGTTACTCGTTCGTTTGGCATGTACATGCTCTCTACCTTGGTTTCCATCTATATTATCTGCTTTATATGTTACTTTCACGCTGGTGTTCTTTATTTAATTCACCTCTATGTTTCCTATTTGGTCTTTTACTATCTTATCTAGGTTCGTACCTTGTTTGTTATCGTTACATATACGCTTTTACTTGAGTTATTACTACTACCTGCCCTTACTTTGGTCATGCTCTTACTTGTTGCTAGCCTTTATATGTTACATGCCCTTAATTGTCACGTGATTTACTTGTTGATGCCTTAACCTGCTACATGTCTTCACTTACGACATGTCCTTACTTACTATATGATTTTACTTACCATATGCCTTCAGTTATTAAAAGCCCTTACTTGCTACATGCCTCTACTTGATACATGATTTTACATATTGAATGCCTTCATTTGATCCCTGTTCTTACTTGAAAAACACCTATACTCATTTCATGTTTTACTCTCACTTGCTTAACCGGGTTGGGTGACTTTTAGATTGGTTGTGTGTTATAATTTGTCGAAGCCTTGTCATTATATATAGTAGACTAGATTTTGATACTGGACTTCCCATCTTACTCTATTTGAGTTGTACTACCTAGTTGTATATCGCGTGTTCGCTTTCTTAGTGTTACGTTGTGAACTTTTTCCGTGTTTGGTTGTTGTTCTTGTTTCATATGATATTACTATATATTGGGATCAGATTGTATGCCGCAATAGTATTTATTGATATATAGGATCGGTTTGCATGCCACAACAGTATTTATTGATATTGGGATCAGGTTGTACATCGTAACAGTGTTTATTGATATTGGAATCAGGTTGCACACTGCAACACTATTTATTGATATTGGGTTCGGGTTGCACACCATAATGGTATTCCTTGATATTGGGATAGGGTTGTACGCCACAACAGATGTTTATTTTTTATGTTTGGTTATGATCGTTGCGCGTACTTCATGATTATTGTTTCCTTCGTAACAAATGGTTATGAGGTTACGTCTCATTGCCATGTCTGTTAACTTGCTCCATATCTCTCCAATTGACGCTCTACCTATTATTTGACATATCTCTTGCCTTGTTTTTTCTGCTTATCATATGCATAGGTACATAGTAAGTGAGTATATTTTGATTTAAAATCCCGTCACTACTTCACCGAGGTTAGTCAGATACTTACTGAGTACATGGGATCGGTTGTACTCATACTATACTTCTGCATCTTGTGTGCAGATCTTAGAGCTGCGTAGCTGTGGAAAATGAAGCCTTGCATTGAAGACGTTCCAGTATTTCTGATTCAAGCTACATCTTGTTCATGGTAGATCAGGACTTAGATTCTATTTATGTAAAGTTCAAACAAATATTGTATCTATTCTTTATATCGGCTTTGTAAATCTAAATCATAGTGGCTCATAACTTGTACTATCAGTCTTTAGAAAATTGTATAAAATTTATTTATTTTCATTCTTGTTGTTATTGAACTTTCACTTGAGTTATCTTATTCTATGTTAAGCTTACCTAGCAATGGGGTTAGGTGCCATCACGACTAGGTGGATTTTGGGTCATGACAAGTTGGTATTAGAGCACTAGGTTGATAGGTTCTACGAGTCATGGGCAAGTATCTGGTAGGTCTTGCAGATCAGTATGATGACGTCCATACCTATCTCCAAGAGGCTGCTGGGCATGTAGGAAACTTACCATATCTCCTTCCTTATCGTGCAACTTTGCTTCAGCTTGAAGCTTATATCTTTGATTTCCCTCCATTCACTCGTACGTGATGTTGATGTCACGACCCAAAAATCTCACATGTCGTTATGGAGCCTATCTCAATACTAGGCAAGCCGACAACCCTAATAAAACACTATATCTTTTAAGTTTGAAAACATAATACTGAATTCAATAGAAAACATCACCCTTATAGATACAAAACACTCCCAAAATCTGATGTCACTGAGTACATGAGCATTTATATTAATACAAAGCCTGACTAATAAAAACACTATCTGAAAGTATAGAACAGTACAATAACTAAAAGAAAAAGAGAGTCAAGGTGAGCAGACGCCAGGCAGCTACCTTGATAGTCTCCGATTGATAGCACTCTGAAATCTAACAGTTGCAGTGTCCGAAAGCATCTGGATCTTCACATGAGGTGCAGAGTGTAGTATGAGTACAACGAACTCAATAAGTAACAAGACTAACATCTGGGCTTTAAGTAGTGACGAGCTCTGTAGGTACAGTCCAGTATATAAATAATGGTACAAAAATGTAGGGATGCTTTCAAGTTTAACAGTTAAACTCATACAAGAAAAATAGATCCATACTGCATGATATGAGGAATATGACATCTCAGTGAAAAACCTCGTGTACTTACGATCACTAATCACTCGGTCTCACGGTATTATTTATGGCCAATCCAACCTAGGGATATTCCATCCCGTATATATATATATATATATATATATATATATATATATATATATATATATATATATATATATGCATTAACTGATAGTTAGTCACTCAGTACCGTATAAGGCCAATCCAGCCCTGGGGTAATTTATCACCAAATGTAAATGATTCGGACAAGATCCATGTCTAGGGAAATTCATCACAAATATAAATTAGTAAGGCAAGTCCATGCCCTGGGAAGTCCATCTCGTATATATAAATCATCTACGCTCACTATGGGGGGTGCAGACTCCGAAGAGGCTCCTTCAGCCTAAGCGTGATATAAAGCCGATATGACCTGCTGCAGGTGGGCAGCCCCGATCCATATAATGATAAAGCCTATAAGCCTACTCCAGGCGGGCAGCCCTGTTCCATATAATAATAATATAAAGCCAATATGGCCTGCTGCAGGCGGGCAGCCCCGATCCCATAAATATCCTCACAATTGATGAACATGACTGAGTATGAAATATACATTTTAAAACAATTAAATTCCACAGCAACACGACCATGTGGGTTCCAAAAAGAATATCGGCACGTAGACTAATCATGATCTTAAATACGATTCTCAGCTCAATTTCCTAACACGTGGAGAATATTCGGGTAATAACATGATTCTTTAATTTTACAACTTCACTGGATTTATTCAAGTCACAATTTCTATGGTGCACATCCACACGCTCGTCACCTATCGTGTGCGTCACCTCCAAACAATTTATATAACACCAAATTCGGGGATTCATACCCTTAGAACCAAGTTTAGAAGTGTTACATACCTTAAACTGTGTAATTCTTTACTCTGCAATGCCTTTGTCTCGCGAATCGGCTTCCGAACGCCTCGAATCTAGTCATAAATAATTCGATTCAATCAATACAAATTATAAGAATTAATTCCATATGAAAATACTAATTTTCCAATAAAATCTGAAATTACACTCAAACATCGCTCGTGGGGCCCACGTCTCGGAACCCGACAAAAGTTACAAAATATGAATGCCATTTAACCATGAGCCCAACCATACCAAAATTACTAAATTCTGACATCAACTCGACCCTCAGATCTTCAATCTAAACTAAAAGGGCTTTCACAATTTTCCAACTCAAATCACCAATTAAATGTTAAAAACAACCATGGATTCGGGTAATTTGACCAATATTGAGTTAAGACACTTACCCCGTTATTTTCCTTGAAAATCTCCCAAAACTCGCCTATTCCCGAGCTCCAATTTGTCAAAAATTGAAAATGGGACGAAGTCCCATTTTCAGAACTTAAAGTTTCTGTCCAGGCGTTTCTTCTTCGCGAACGCGGAAGCTTCATCGCACTCGCGAAGCACAAAATTGTGCTGCCCGAATTTCCTCCTTCGCGAACGCGAGCCTGGTCTCGCGAACGCGAAGACAAATTTTCCCCAGGCCAGCTTCCCTTTTCGCGAACGCGAGGCCTCGATCGCGAATGCATAGCTTTGCCCCTCGACCCTTCGCGAACGCGGAAGCTTCATCGCGTTCGCGAAGCACAAACTTGTGCTACCCAAATTTCCTCCTTTGCGAATGCGAGCCTGGTCTCGCGAACGCGAAGACAAATTTCCCCTAGGCCAACTTCCCCTTTCGCGAACGCGAGGCCTCGATCACGAATGCGTAGCTTTGCCCCTCAACCCTTCGCGAACACGTGCCCTCGGTCGCGAACGCGAAGCTTAAAATGGGCCAGTCCAAATTCCCTCTTTGCGAACGCGAGACTTACCTCGCGAACGCGATGAAGGAAACCATATACATGCATCAGAAAATTCCAGCAGCTGTTTAAGTCCAAATTTTGATCCGTTAACCATCCGAAACTCACCCGAGGCCCCTGGGACCTCAACCAAATACACCAACAAGTCCTAAAAGATCATACAAACTCAGTCGAAACTTCAAATCACATCAAATAACGCAAAAATCACAAATCACACCCAATTCAAGCTTAACAAAAACTAACGAATTCCAACTTCTACATTCGATGCCGAAACCTATCAATTCAATTTCGATTGACCTTAAATTTTGCACACAAGTCATAAATGACATAACGGAGCTCTGAAAGTTTTAGAACTAGATTCCGACTCCGATATCAAAAAGTCAACTCCACGGTCACACTTCCAAACTTAAATTTCTATTTTAGCTATTTCAAGCCTAATTTAACTACGGACTTCCAAAAAAAAATTCGGACACGCTGTAAGTCCAAAATTACCATACGGAGCTATTGGAATCATCAAAACTTTATTCCGGGGTCGTTTACACATAGGTCGACATCCATCCAACCTTTTCAACTTAAGTTTTAAACTTTGGAACTAAGTGTTCTCATTCATTCCAAGACCTCACCTGACCCGAACCAATTACCCCGGCAAGTCATATAACAACTATAAAGCAGAAATTGAGCAGAAAATGGGGGAACAGGGGTGTAATACTCAAAATGACTGGCCAGGTCGTTACATTCTCCCCCTCTTAAACAAACGTTTGTCCTCGAACGGGTTTAGAATCATACGTGGAGCCTCAAATAGGTGTGGACATTTGCTCCGCATCTCCCGCTCAGTCTCCCAAGTAGCTTCTCCGACTGGCTGGCCTCTCCACTGTACTTTCACTAAAGCTATGTTCTTTGATCTCAACTTTCGAACCTGTCGGTCTAAAATGGCCATCGACTCCACATCATAAGTCAAATTATCATCCAATTGCACTGTGCTGAAATCCAAAACATGAGACGGATCCCCAAAATACTTCTGGAGCATAGATACATGAAACACTGGATGAATACCGGATATATTTGGCGGCAATGCAAGTTCATAAGCCACCTCTCCAATCTTCTTAAGTATTTCAAAAGGTCCAATATACCTAGGACTCAACTTGCCCTTCTTCCCAAATCTCATAACACCCTTCATAGGTGAAACTCGGAGTAGTACCTTCTCTCCTACCATGTAAGCAACATCACAAACCTTTCGGTCGGCATAACTCTTCTGTCTAGACTGCGCCGTGCGAAGTCGTTCCTGAATCAATTTAACCTTTTCCAAAGCATCCTGAACTAAATCAGTACCCATAGCCTAGCCTTACCCGGCTCTAACCAACCCACCGAAGACCGACACCGTCTCCCATATAAAGCCACTTACGGAGCCATCTGAATGCTCTATGCGTAGCTGTTATTGTAAGCAAACTCTACAAGTGGCAAAAAATGATCCCAAGAACCCCCAAAATCTATAACACATGCGCGTAGCATATCATCCAATATCTGAATAGTGCGCACGGACTGTCCATCCGTCTGAGGGTGAAATGTTGTACTCAATTGAATGTGCGTGCCTAATCTCGCTGCACTGCTCTCCAAAATTGTGATCTAAACTACGTGCCCCGATCCGAAATGATGGACAATGGCACACCGTGAAGGAGAACAATCTCGCGGATATAAATATCAGCCAACCGCTCCAAAAAATAAGTAGTACCAACTGGAATAAAATGCGCGGACTTGGTCAACCGATCTACAATCACCCAAACAGCATCAAACTTCCTCAAAGTCCATGGGAGTCCAACTACGAAGTCCATGATAATATGCTCCCACTTCCATTCAGGAATTTCAAGTTTCTGAAGTAATCCACCCGGTCTCTGATGCTCGTATTTCACCTGTTGACAATTTAAACACCGAGCTATGAACCCAACTACATCTTTCTTTATTTTTCTCCACCAATAGTGTTATCTCAAGTCCTGATACATCTTTGCGGTACCCGGATGAATTGAATACCGCAAACTGTGGGCTTCTTTAAGAATCAATTCACGCAGCCCATCTACATTTGGCACACAAATCCGACCCTGCATCCTTAATATCCCATCATATCCAATACTAACATCTTTGGCATCTCCATGCTGAACTGTGTCCTTCAGAACAAGCAAATGGGGATCATCATACTTGTGCTCTCTAATGCAGTCATATATGGAAGACCGTGAAATCACACAGGCTAGAACCTAACTGGGCTCCGAAACATCTAACCTCTCGAATTGATTAGCTAAGTTCTGAACATCAACTGCAAAAGGCCTTTCACTAACAGGAATGAATGCAAGGCTATCTATACTCACCGCCTTCTTACTCAAGGCATCGACCACCATATTAGCCTTCCCGGGATGATACATGATAGTGATATCATAGTCCTTTAGTAGCTCCAACCATCTCCGCTGCCTCAAATTTAGATCCTTCTATTTGAATAAGTGCTGAAGACTCTGATGATCTGTAAATACCTCACAAGACACACCATAGAGATAGTGCCTCCAAATTTTCAATGCATGAACAACGGCTGCCAATTCTAAATCATGGACAAGGTAGTTCTTTTTCATATGGCTTCAACTGGCTTGAAGCATAAGCAATCACTCTACCCTCCTGCATTAAGACACACCAAATACCAATATGAGAAGCATCATAATACACTATATAAGAACCTGAAGCTGAAGGTAAAACTAGAACTAGAGTTGTGGTCAAGGCAGTCTTGAGCTTCTGAAAGCTCTCTTCACACTCATTCGACCACTTGAATGGAGCACCCCTCTAGGTCAATTTAGTCAAGGGCGTTGCAGTAGACGAGAAGCCCTCCATAAAGCTACGATAATAACTAGCCAAGCCAAGAAAACTCCGTATCTCAGTAGCTGAAGATGGCCTGTGCCAACTCTGAACTGCCTCTATTTTCTTTGGATCCACCTTAATTCCTTCACTAGAGACTATGTGTCCCAAGAATGCCACCAAACTAAGCCAGAATTCACACTTGGAGAATTTGGCATAAAGTTTCTCCTCCCTCAGTCTCTGTAGTACAATACTCAAATGTTGTGCATGTTCCTCCTGGCTACGTGAGTATACCAGGATATCATCAATAAATACTACAACAAGCAATTCAAGATAGCTGGAATACACTATAAATCAAGTGCATAAATGTTGCTGGGGCGTTGGTCAGCCCAAAAGACATCACGAGAAATTCATAGTGACCATTACGAGTCCTGAATGCCGTCTTTAGAATATCTGAATCCCAAATTTTTAACTGGTGATACCCAGATCTCAAATCAATTTTAGATAATACCCTCGCTCCCTGAAGCTTGTCAAATAAATCATCAATACGCGGCAAGGGATATCTATTTTTGATTGTAACGTTTTTCAACTTCCTGTAGTTGATACACATCTGCATAGTATTGTCTTTACTTTTCAAGAAGTTTCTGAAGTTGCCCTTTCAATTCTTTTAGCTCAGCTGGTGCCATACGATACGGAGGAATAGAAATGGGCTGAGTGGCCGGCACCAAGTCAATACTGAAATCAATATCTCTATCGGGTGGCATACCCGACAGGCTTGCAGGAAATACATCCGAAAAATCCCGCACTACCGGTACAGAGTCAAAAGTAGGAGTGTGTGCATCAATATTTCTCACAAAGACCAAATATGACTAACACCCCTTCACAACCATACGTTGAGCCTTCAAGTAAGAAATTACTCTGCTGGGAACATAATCTGGAGAACCTCTCCACTCAACCTTCGGCAATCCCGGTATCGCCAACATCACTATTTTTACGTGATAATCTAGAATAGCATGACATGGAGACAACCAATCCATACCTAAAATAACATCAAAATCGACCATACTAATAAATAAAAGATCAATTCTAGTCTCCAGTCCCCCAATAGTTACCACGCACGACCGATTCACACGGTCCACAATAATAGTAATGCCCACCGGCGTAGATACATGAATAGGTGAAACTAAGGACTCGCGGGGCATATCTAGATAACGTACAAAATATGATGAAACATATAAATATGTGGAACCAAGGTCAAATAATATAGAAGCTTCCCTATGGTACACTGAGACAATACCTATGATCACTGCATCAGAAGAAATGACATCTGGCCTGGCAGGGAAAGCATAGAATCGAGCCTGACCGCCACTTAATCGGCCTCCCCCTCTTGGGCGACCCCTAGTTGACAGAGCCCCACCCCGAGCTGGATGGGCGGGTGGCGGAGCAACTGGTGCCAGAGTCGTAGCCTGACTCTTCTGCTGAACTAGACCTCGCGAAAAGAGGGGACAATATTTCCTCACATGACCCAACTCTCCACACTAATAGAAATTCCTCTCGAAAAATGGTGGCGAGTTCTGAGGTGGACCTCGAGAACCAGAATAACTACCAGAAGAACCTGGTACATATGAACCCTGAACCGATAGTGTACGAGATGAACTCTGAGCTGGAAGTACACCAAAAGAAGACTGCCTCTATCGAGAACTGTATAGACCATGACTAGCTGATGCGCCACGATGAGCTGAACGAGCCATCTGAGCGGGCCTATAAGGTCGACCCATGCTATGATAGGGTTGTCCCCTAGAAGAACACCACTGGAATTACCCGTACCACGAGACCTCTTCGCCTCCCTCTCCTCACGCTCCTGAGAACGGACAATCTCTAGCCGTCGAGCACTATCAACCACCTCATCGAATCTAGCACCTGCCATATTCCCTAGAGTCATAACAAAACAAAACTGCTGGTTGAGGCCATTAATGAACCTCCTGATCCTCTCTCTCAGTCGGAACCAACCAAACTGCATGACGGCCCAACTCTGAAAACCGCATCTCATACTGAGTCACGGAAATATCCTCCTGACGTAAATACTTGAACTTCCTGCGCAGTTCCTCTCTGCAGTTTTGTGGCACAAACGTCTCCAGAAATAATACGGAGAACTCATGCCATGAAAGTGGTGCTGCACCAACTGGTCTGTTCCTCTCATAAGTCTCCCACCATCGAAAGACATCCCCAAAAAACTGAAAAGTAGTGAACGAGACCCCACTGGTCTCCAGAATACCCGATGTCCGAAGCATTCACTGGCATTTATCAAGAAAACCATGTGCATCCTCTGACTCAGCATCGCTAAATGATGGAGGTTGAAGCTTCTCAAATCTCTCAAATCTCATTTGCTCATCATCATCCATAATGGGGATTACCGGGGCCTGAGCAACTACAACCGACTGGATTGGTGGTGACCCCGGTATTTGAAGTCCCTGCACTTCCTGCTCTGTAGTACGGGCTACAGGGGTATGAGTACCTTCCCCGGCCTGAGAAGTGGCAGGTGCGGCCTAAGCCGAAACCACCTGAGCAAGGCCAGTGCAAACTGTCAATATCTGGGCCAAAGCCTCCTGAAGGCCTGGAATCACAATGGGCATAGCTGGTGCCTGAGCAGCTAAGCTATGTCTGGAATCTGCTCCTGAGCTGGAGCAATTGGTGGTGGTGCTCCAACTGCTGTACGAGCTACACCTCGACCTCTACCTCGGCCCCGGCCTCTACCACGACCCCGACCTCTCACTGCCCTAACTGGTGGCACTGGTGGCTGATCGTCCGATTCGGTAGTATGTGTCCTCACCATCGGTGAGAGAATAAAATAACAGAAATTTAGTTTTCGGAATCAACAATTTCGCACGACGAAATACAAGAAAGTGAAATTTTTCCTAAGGGTTTGGCAGACTCTCGAAGAGAAGTACAGATGTCTCTGTGCCGATCCGCAAGACTCTACTAAACCTATTTATGACTCGTAAGACCTATGTAACCTAGGCTCTGATACCAACTTGTCACGATCCAAAATCTCACCTCTCGTGATGGCGCCTATCTCAATACTAGGTAAGCCGATATCCCCAATAAAATACTATATTGGACTCAATATAGTCTTCTAACAATTCAAGCCTTTGTTTGTGACGTGGACTCAATTCTTTCTTTTAACTTATATCAGAGTCTCATATAGCTGTGTAAATGTCAACATATATGCTGCATGGATAATACTCCAAAATCTTAAATGCATTCATAATGTAACTAACTTTGTGTCATTGATCGAATAATTCGTTTTGTGACTTCACAGCTTTCTTTAAACATAAGCAATTACTTTTTCTAGTCTTTCTTGTCTTATCTTAGTTCCCATGCATGCTAGAATTTTGTGCAACTCATATGATCTCAAATATTACTTTTGATTATACTTCCCGTTCATTAGTCACGATAGGTTCCACTGTCTTATGGAGTGCATACAATGTTGTAGTGAGACTGTTGTTACAATTTTATTTCTTCTTCGGGTCACTCTTCTTAGGTTGAAGCCTTCTTCCTTATTTTCTCAGCTAATCTTTCATTATATTACTCAGGGGAGGCCCTTTAACTCCTCTAAAGCTGTGAGCTTATTACATCGTACACCCGAAAGAATTTTTGATGTTCTTACTTGCCTATAATTATCCTTAGTTACATACCTCCGTGCCCCTGTGCTCGTAGGGTTGCTTCTGAACTGAATTTTTGAATGTATCCCCAGTGTCACTCTCTTTTATTTTCGTAACACTTATACAGTACCTTTAACTACCCCAACTCCTATCTGAATATTTCTCAAGGATTACGATGTCGTATCTGCGAGACTTAATTCCCTATGCTAGGGTTCACTACATTTTTCTTGCATGATCTGTTGATTTATCCGTATCCACTTGTCTAGCCATAACTTTACTCTTCCTGAATCAACTACTAACTACTCATTGGTCTATTCTCATATCTATATTCTGCGTAATCTCTCTTGGGTTATTTCCTTTGTCTTAACTTACCTCTCACACTAGATCCTTATGTATCAAGTGTTCATTCGCACTTATTTATCAATAATATCCTAGGCAGGAACCCTTACTGCCTCTCCTCAGCGTCGTACTTGCAAAATGTTCTAGAGTCACAATGTATTTGTAGGATCTGAATAAATGCAATCTCATCTATTTCGCCTATTTACCGCATTATTCCTTTATCATTCCATAGCTACCTGAACCACTTAACTCTGACTTAGTACCATATCACACCATCTTCCCCCCTTTAAGGGAGTACTAACATTTAATGGTCTGGAGTCTTAGCTGCAAATATTTTACCTCTTCATCTCCTGCATTTTTTCACATCTTCATTGACCCTTACTCGCCATGTGGTAATCCTTCTGTACCAGAGATAATTTAATTTCATAGGCACGTTGGGTGACAACCAGTGTAACTGACACACTTAGACCCTTAATCTTAACTTTGCTCACAACGCTTGCCAAAGGGAAGCGTCTTCTTGAATGACCTTTAAAGGTTACTCTTTTGTTGTCCATTCTATTATTGCCAGAACACGATCCTTGAAATTCTCATGATGTCAACTATTATCAAATCCTCCGATTCCTAATTTTATGTTGTGTACTAGCCCATAATGATTTTTATTACTCCAGGGGTCTAACTTAGCCTTATGGTAAACACATTGGAGTCACTAACTAATTTCTCGAAGTGAGGATTTAACTTTATGGCTTATACTCTTTTATAGTCTCAAAGCCTATCTCCTTTTGTCTTTTCCTTCACTTGACTATAGACTCTGTCATCTTGTCATATTTTGATTTACTGTTATCACCCATTTATCATATCTTACTCATAATGCTTTATTTACGCTCTTTTTATTCTCATGCTAATATCTTTGTATATTACCTTATTCTGAAAACTTCAACGAAACATTTTTTCGCTTTTAGCTCCCCTTGAACCATCTCATTGGCTCTTAGGGTTGCCTAACATTCTCTCTTTACTAGGACGAGAGTCATACTAAGGTATATATTCATCCCGTCTAGGATTCCAATGCCTATCTTCTGAACTTTCTGAACATTTTTGTATTCATATCTGACTGTACTATTCTAGAGTGCACCATCTAGGTGTCTCACAAGGAGAACTATTACCAGGTTTGCAATATCCTTCGTAAAAGTCAGCTAACACTAACAATCTACCCACTATTTTGGGTTACTCTAACCCCAACTGAATCTTAATATCTCGTCCTTTTCTTAAACTATATCTGTTAGAGGTTAGTATACTTACCTTATTTGGTGAAGATCTCAGCTCCTAACTTGGTTATAAGGCCCCGTAAAATTTTACCTAAAACTCGAGGTTTCATGGTGCCAAGGTAGACTTATGTGTTGTTGATTGTAGAGATTCTTCGCGGCGCACTTGCCAGCTGCGGTATGAAATTTTGGGGTTGAACAGTGCGTTGGGGAGTTGAAGAAAAGTTTTGGCAGAGTAAGTCATTTCTGCGGTCCACTATGCGATCGTAGAATCACTCTGCATGTCGTAGAACCGCCACATAGTGAAGCAGAGAAATGGCCCATTTTTGTAGGATGTTTTGCGGTCCATTATGCAGCCGCATAACCATTTCGTAGGACGCACAATCCATCGTAGATCCAGTATGAAGATTTTCGGAGGGGAGTTCTGCAGTGTATTATGCGATCGCAAAACTGGTCTGCGGACCGCAGACCTGCCACAGACCCAACCCGAACATCCTAGTTTTGGGACCCTTTTCCGCAGTCCCCTTTGCGGGCCGCATACCTATTTTGCGGTCCGGTCTGTGACCGCAGACCCAACTTCGTAGAGTTTAAGTTTGGAAAATTTCACCCGATCCTATTTTCATAAAAAAAAAAAAATAACTTGTGGGTTATTTTGGGTAGTCCTAACTGATATTTAGAGAGAGGGGAGTGGTCTAGTGTGAGAGGGGAAGTTCATAAGGTTATTTTTCATCAACCTTTGCTCAAAGTTGAAGAATTCACAAGAAAAACTCACTAGGTCTTCATCCTAGAGGTAAGATTCTACTCTCTAGCCCTCAATTTAGGGATTTAATTGGAAATAGGTAATGAGAAAAGCAATTCTTGGGCGTGGGAGTTATTTATTATGCATGCATGTACCATCAAGGGTAGTGGGAAGATTATTGAGCTCATTTGGGTAGATATTAGGTTGGGGATGAAGGAATCCACTATAGGAGGACCTTGAAACCTTAATGCACACCTAGTATTTGATAAAATGCTCAAACGAGCTGGAACCATAAACTCCTTCCTAATTTGTGTTCAATTTTACTATATTTCTAAACAGAACGAAGTGGCTAAGAATTTCGAAATAGTGTAATAGTTTAAAAAGCTCGAGGTGAGGTATGTTGGCTAAACTTCTCTTTTAGAATTGAACCCCACAATGTCCTTGTAAGTCCCGAGTTGTTCATTATAAATTGATTATTCCTAATAAGCCTTGTGTCAAAAGATATATGTTCAATATGTATTCCAAATGTTCTTGTTATGTTATGTTCTATTTGAAAAATGTGCTCGAATCATGGGTTTCATATCTAAATGTTATAACTTCAAGTCATGATTTAAATGAAAGTTATTATGACAAATTGTGTAAGAAGTCTCAATGTGCTTAACATTATTATTTGCTCATATGTGGACTTAAAGTCTTGAATAGAAATGCTTTGTTGTTAATGATTCGTGATGATGTTTGAAAGTGAAAGAGATGAACATGAAATATGAAATATGGCCAATGTGCCAAGTATGACATTGTGTTATGGCCATTGGTGCCAATGAAATGAATGTTATATAAAAGACAATGAAAGGAGTTGTCAATCCTTTATAAATAAACACCCTGGGAGTATCGTTAGTCATCGAGGAAGGGTAGGTTGAAATAACCTAACCCCGAAACTATACGTGTCGGTGTAGGAGTGAATTGTGATTGTAAACCTTTATTGGGACAAGATTGATATGATGAGAATATTCCCCTTTATTGGGATGAGATGATTGCTAGAAAAGGGTGATGTTATTCCATGGTGGATGTAGTGTGCTAGGAGAAGGGATTCACTCGGTTGCTTAAAAGTGGGGTTACATATTTAGGTGTTTGTGTGCTAATGGAGCACATGTCATTTCGCTCGTATTGGCGGTGCATTGAAGATTGGAGCAGAGTGGATGAATCTCGAGAAGGTTCTAATGAGTTTAAGCTTCATATGTGGTATTTGAGGATTTCCCGAATTTGTAAATGACTAAGACCTGAGATTTGCATTGGATGATGTCGGGATTTGCGATATCTTTGCATCATCATGGATTCAAAATTTCAGTTTCACAAAGGTTAAAAAATAACTTCACATTCACAGAAGGTCTCTGCAGAGTGGACATTTTGGTTGCGGTACTATTGGGTGCTTAAGAGAAAATACAGTGGCTTATGGGCTTTAGGATTACGTGGTTTCATGCTAGGATATCTTGTGATGATCTTTGGTTGAGGATCGTAGTGTACTGTCAAAAAGAAGTGTTAACTTTAAGGCACATCAAGGAGAATTCAAATAAATTGGTTAGCTTGATAGTGGTTTGGGTTAGCATGGTAATAAAAGTGATTGGTTCCTTCGGTGTGGTGAGGCTTTACCGGTGTTTTATGGCAATACTCTTGGGTTTGGCGTCCTTCGTGACTTGGTTGAGTTAGAGTGATTTAGTTCTGATGGTTTAGTTATGTGCTAATAGGTTTTGGTAATATTTCATTGATTTTGACCACAGCGTGTGACAAATGTTTTCTACAAGCATGAGGAGTTTGTGGTGCATTGTGATTTTCTCCTTGATGGGGCAAGTGGAAGGTTCTCGGTGGTTGTGGTGTGTATGTTGCTAGTGATTCAGAATTGATAATTGGGTTCTTGTATTTTCCATATGATGGCATGATAGATGCAGGGCGACATGTGGGATTGAGGTTTGCATGTATGAGGTTGCAGTTTGTTCAAATGGAAGTCATGAGTTCTAGACAATATGGACTATTTCAGATGTTTAGAAGAATACTGACACTATCTAGTATCACCGATAAGGGTGCGCGTTTCAGATGGCGCACTATGTTTTGCTTGTGAAGGCTTGACTAGTATTACGGTAATTGCCTGGTTGATCAGCTACTGATGTTCAGATTTTACTATGTGGCGCAGAAGAATTTTGGAAGTAGTTCTCGTGACATGATTGTGTATGAGGGATGTGTCATCCACTTGAGTGGTGGAGTTGGGATCGAACATGGTGATTTTTGTATTCTAGAGATTTGAAGACTAGGAGGGTTCTTAGAGGCAGATTGTTCCTTGGTTACGGATGGTGAAGGTATGTTAAGAGATTGACGACTGATTGTATATGTTATGGATAGGTTATAGTGGGATTTTTGGAGGTTATCTACCTATTTCGGGAGGATCAGAATTGGTTTGGAGGCCACGGGTATGTCTAATACAGATGTGTATTCTACATCAGGTCGGATTTGTTTAGTCAACACAACTATTCTTGAGGGGTGTGTCCTCGATTAAAGTTGATCTTATTCGCGCTCTGATATGTTCCATGTGTTACACTTCTATGTTATGATGATTTGTGAGACTGTTGACTATTTACACACATGATGCGGTTCTGTTTGGGCCTTGTGGCGGAATTCAATCTAGACGATTCTTTGGGCATTGAATGGTTGGTGGTGCCTCAGTTATGGTCTTCCTGTTGGTGGTATACTGTGTTATCCATTTCTCCATTGTTATGGTCATGCACTTTGCGTGTTTGTTGTTAATATACATATGATTTTTGAGTGTGAGCATCATGGCTCGAGGTATTCCATGTGGACCGGTGTTTGGATAGGTCACACATCGCAATAGAGTTATGCTGAGATATGATCCTTTGTGTATCCTGAGTTTTGGTTCTCCTTTGTCTGATGGATTCATAGCATTGCGCTTTGTGGTGATATATGTCGAGCTTGTGGGACGGTTCTCTCATATGTGTCCCTTTCCATTATTGGGTACATTTGAGTTGTTTCTTGTTTGGTACACGAATTGTATGGTATGTGGTCTAGATGGTATTGGTGTGGCATGTCATTGAGCAGCCTATACTGGATGAGGTGAGGTTATGGGACGTGGACTGAGTACTATCAGATTTGATTAAGCTATATTCGGAAGAATAACGTCACTAGTGAGCTTAGAATTAAGCTATGGTTCTTGGCGGGCGAGAGAACCACATGACTTGTTGATGTGATGGGTGGTTATGAGTTTTTACGTGTTTCTTTCATCATTGGTAGTGTACGAATATTTAGAACAAGGTTTTATTTGATATGAGGTTTGTTAGAAGTACCAGATTTGTTATTGAGAAGCTATTGTGGTCGAAAGTTATTGCTATGAGAATCTGAGTTATGTGGTATATCATGGATAACGATGATGGCTTGATATAGCTTATTTAGACTTGTTCAATGTTTTGTTGCGAGATCGGTCTTATAATGGATTCCAGATGTTGGAAATTTGGTTCTTAGGTTTGTGGACTAAGGTTGGAATAAGGTGTCACGCCCCGACCTCGAGGAGCGCGACCGATGCTCAACCAAGATGACCCGGCCAAGCAAGCCTGTACAATGCCTTCTATCCGAACTCACCCATGAATAAAAGGAATAAGGTGCACTGCTATCACTGATCAAAGCCGCCTACTGTTGAACCACCTGCATCCATTAAAGATACAGTGCCCTCGGCAAAAAGGGCGTTAGTACATATTGAATAGTAATAGTATGAAAACCAAACACCCCATTCAAGGATTGGAAGTGCAACATGAATGTGACGAATCATGGAAGCAATAAAAGAGCTTAAATATCCATTAAAAACCATAGCAAATTAATTTAAAGCTTTCAATAACATTTATAAATTTCAAGTTGGGAATCCTCTATATGACCTCTACCACAATGCCATAATCTCTACACAAAGCAGCCTTGCCGCCTCACCCCAATGCGTGCGAGTGGAGGTGTAATCACAATACCATAATCTCTACACAAAGCGGCCATGTCGCCTTACCCTAATGTGTGCGGGTGGAGGTGTATTCGCAATCACAATCTTTACACAAAGCGACCCTGCCACCTCACCCCAATGTGTGCAGGTGGAGGTGCATTCACAATCACAATCTCTACACAAAGAGGCCCCGCCGCCTCACCCCAATGTGTGCGGGTGGAGGTGTATTCACAATGCCACACTTCGGATTCCCAAAATGATAATAGTTTACACAAAATATTTCTTTTCAAATCAATCATTTGGTACATTTGGCCTTAACAAGTATAAGTTCATATGATTTCATCATATGAGAAATAAGAATTTGATCACATTTATTTAGTACAAAATTTTCTTCCAAAAAGGGGTATAACATAATTAAGTCAAAATCGAAAATCATTAACACATGAGGGTTTGGACATGTTATGCAATTTGAGAATCAATTTACTAGCTTGAATATCCCACCTCAACAGTGTTTCATGTTTGAACTACACACGATGGAGTCTTGTAAGAATACGGGAATTCCGATACTAGAAGAAGCGTTTAGCCTTCATACCTCGAAAGAGCTTTCCTTGGTGTAACAATAACGTCCCAACACTCCTAACGATGCCAATCTATAGAAGAAGGGAGAATTACAAGCATGATTAGAGGAATTCGTATGGCAAGAGCTGCGATAATGGCAACCCAAACTTTCCTCAACCAATTCAACATCCAATAACTTCCCCACAATCCCTATTAGCTCATGCATGTGATATGTCTACTCTCATCACGAATAATCAACCCAGAATGCGAAATTGGAGAATTGAGGGAAGAAATTCTTACCTTTTAGAAACCCTAGCAAGTTCCTTTTGATGAAATTCCAAGGCTTAATCCAAGTTGAGTAGTGAAATTCTTGAATCCTCCCCTTTCTCTCTCTAAAATAGCTCTCCTCTCTCTAAAATACCAGATAACCCCTTAAAAATGACCCATATGGCTAAATAAAATGAAATGGGGTCGGGTTATAAAACTAGGAAAATGAATCCCCGATGCAGATTTGCGGTCGCATATGCGACCGCATAATACTTCTGTGGTCCGCAAAATGGACCGCATAATGGTCCTCCGAAACTGGGCACTTCTACATAGGTATGCGACAGGTCTGTGGTCCGCAGACCAATTCTGCTATCACATAAAGGACCGCAAAACATCCTTCTAAAATTCCTCATGCTGATTCTGCGACGGATGTGTGGCTCGCGAAACGATTATGCGGTCGCATAATTGACCACAAAATAACTTCCAAAATTTTCCCATTTCTATGTTTCACTCTGCGGTGGATCTGCGGTCTGCATATCAGTTCTATGGTCTGTAGATCAGTTCTATGGTCTGCATATCAGTTCTGCAGTCCATAGATTTGTTTTCCGGTCGCATACCTCGGCACCACGAAATCCCGAATTTTAGGTGAAATTCTTACAGGGCCTTACATAAGGATCTTCAATTAGGTTGTGTTGTCAGGATTATATGGATTGGGGTGACGTGGAATCACCCATGCTTATACGTATGGTGAATTTATACAGTGTTATAATGGATTTGGGACAACTCTTGGCACGTTCGAGGACGAACGTATGTTTAAGTGGGGGAGAATGTACCAACCCGACCGGTAGTTTTGAGCATTTGCATTCAGTTTTGTGGTTTGAGGTCATGAGTAGCTTCATATGGTGTATTATGACCTGTGTTTATCGTTGATTTTGATTTTTGAGTGGTTAGGGATTGATTTGGAAGAATGATTCACAATTTAAAAACATTAAATTATAAGAGTGGATCAAGTTTGCCTTTTGTGTATTTGACCTCGGATAGGATTTTTTATGGTACCTTTAGATCATTTGGAACTTGTGTGAAAAATTTGAGGTGATTCCGAGTTGTTTAGACGTGTTCGGCGTAAGTTTAAAAATTAGTTTTTAAATAGTTCATTAAGCTTGAATTGATGCACGATTCGTGATTTTGATGTTATTTTATGGGATTTGAGGCCTCGAGTAGGTCCGCATTATATATTGGGACTTGTTGATATGTTCGGACAGGATCTCGAGGGGCTCGGGTGTGTTTCGGGTTGGTTTCGGACCATGTTGGATGATGATTTCATTGATGATTTTCTAGTGCCTCAGGTGTTCATCGTGATTGCAAAGATGAAGTCGCGATCGCGTAGGGTATGATTGGATTTGTGCTATTTTTTCTCTTTGTGTCTGCGCATATAGATTCGCATTCGCGAAGGCTGTGGGACTTAAGCATCGCATTCGCATTGTGAGGTCGCGTTCGAGCTGGTAAGCTGGGAGTTGGAGAACTCTTCTTCGCATTCGCGTGGCTAAGGGCGCATTCGCAGAGTGTTGGCGTCTGTGGGCATCGCGTTTATGTATTTAGCGCCGCAAACTGGTAGAGCATTTTATGGCAGTGGCATTTATGCTTCGCGATTGCGAAGATATTACTGCGATCGCGATGGGTATCCCTGAAGCAGTGTTATAAAGTACTCTATTTCGAAGGTTTTGGTTATTTTATTACATTTTGAGTTATAGAGCTCAGATTTGGCCGATCTTGGAGGGGAGTTTTATGATTTGGATTGGAGTAAGTATTTTTGACTCGGATTTGATTATTTTACATGATTTCATCTTTGATTTTGGTATTTAATTGATGAATCTAAAAGAGAAATGAGGGTTTTTTGTATAAACGTTTTCTAGAGTGAGTAATTGGGTTTTGAATATCGATTCGGAGTCAAATTGGGATGAAATTAGTATTGTTGGACTAGTATTCGAATGGATTGTCAGAACCTTTGAGTTTTGACAGGCTCTAGGATGCGGGCCCGGGATGACTTTCTGGTTGACATTGAGTATTTGATTAAATATTCGACCTTTATCGTTTGGGTTTGTTTCCTATGACATTATTTGATGTTATAGTTGCTTTTGGCTAGTTTCGAGCCGTTTAAAGGTAGATTCGCATGGGATGGCATTTCTAGAGTATTGGTTTGGCTTGCTCGGTATTGATTTGACTTGTTCGAGGTAAGTAACATATCTAAACTTGGATTTGAGGCTAATTATCCCTGAGAGCTATGAGATTTGAGATGTGTTGAGGTGACGCACATTCTAGTTGACGGGCGCATGTGCGTGCGCTAAGGTAGTCATGATCCGGGTAGTTCTTAGGCTATTATATACCTTGTTTTGCTATTATGCTTCTTTTATATCATGTTTTCTCCACTTGTATGACTACGTGAGTTATTATTCATGCTAGAAATCATGTCGAGGCTATCTATTTAATTATTTGAGACATGATAGAGCTATATTTGCCATGTTGATCTATTTGCCATAGCCGTAGTCATACTATTCAATCATGATAGTTATATCCACATGTTATATCTCTCTATGTGTGCACTTTTGATATGTTGTCTCACATGTTATTGGTGTCCTTGTACGTGATACGAGTTTGAGTTGCATTTGTGGCACTTTTTGATATTCCATGTTGTGTAATTGGATTATGTTTCTGTCAGATGTTGGCATATGGAAACCTGAGTGGATTGATGACTGATATGGGATATAGATCTGTGTTGTGATTTATATTTGGATTGGATTGCACGCTGCAATAGATTGATATTTGGATCAGGTTGCATATTGCAACGGACTGATATTTGGATCGGGTTGCACACCACAACGATTTGATTTTTGGATCGGGTTGCACACCGCAACGGATTGATATTGATTATTGATTAGTGCTTGGGCTAGGATCTTCCCATCCGGTGTCTGATATTGTATTGAGCACAGGCACAGTGATATACACGTGCTTTGGTAAGGGGACTTTGTGACAGGCACCCGTACAATGTTGAATGATTGTGTGTGTGATGGTAAGGGGCATTTGAGCCAGGCACCTTGAGTTTGCTAAGAGTGGGTGTACTTGATGATTTCATTGTGATATTATTGACTTGACATGTAGGCATATAGATGTATTTTCCTCATGCTAGATGGCAATATGGTGTTATTGACTTGACATGTAGGCATAGAGATGTATTTTTCTCATGCTTCTGGTAAATGAAATGTCTTATTTGTTGTTGAAAGTTTTTGAAAAATCACAGTTCTTTGATAAACTCATATTTCGGTGAAAGATTTGGGCTTTAATGATATACTTGTAAAACATGTATAATTTGTCATATTTGTTATCGAGCTGATATGATATCTTTTAAGTTATTTACTATTACTAGTATTATTATATCATTTGTTGTTATTTAGTACTGATGTTTGCCATTGACCTTCTTTCGAGCTCGTCACTACCTTCAGCCTGAGGTTAGGTTTGTTACTTATTTAGTACATGCGGTCGGTTGTACCCATAGTACACTTCTGTACCTTGCTTGTAGATATTGGAGTTGATGTTGCTATCTACGTGAGAGCTGGTGTTGAAGATGTACCCGCTTTCCGGATATAGCTACCACTTGTCCTTGGTAGTTTTAGATTTGTAATCTGTTTATGTATATTTTAAATAGATGTTGTATTTATTTTCATACTAGCTTTGTAAATCTAGGTATTAATGGCTCATGGCTTATTCTACCAATCCTTGGGTTAATATATGGGAATTTAGTAATTTCACTTATCGATTTCTTATTATTTTTATTTGAATTGTGTTGACTGTCATTTGGCGTACCTAGCGGTTTGGGTTAGGTGCCATCACGACTAGGTGAATTTTTGGGTCATGACATAGGGTCATGGGAAGGTGTTGATTTGAGGCTAGCCGGTGGATTATCTCTTGCGAGAAGATTTGAGGTCGTGTGTTTCGTATGAGGCTTCTATTCAAGGAAATACATATACTATAATTTCGAAGCATAAAGGAGGTTGCCTTATTGTCACAAGGATGAGTATGCACTTGGCAGAGTCTTTGGAGTGTTTTATGAATACTGTTACATAAGTTTATAAAGTATTCATCTGATTAATACAGCGGGATCGGGGAAGTTATAGAGGAAGAGTACAACGGGTTTTCGGATGGTGTGTTTAATGGCTACAAGCTAAGTGGGGAAGTTACTATCAACGATTAGATTGCATAGTCAAGAATTATATTAGTTCTTGGACTAGGATGTACTTGTGGATTGGCTATGATTTGAGAAAGATTTCATCAAGGATGAGTTCGAGCAAGGGATCAGTTGGATGTATGATGTATTATACCTTATAGGTATATAGTGGTTTCTGGATGATTTAGTTTGATACTCGTTGTAGATGTAATATGCAAGCAAAAGGAATCGCTAGGTTGCTTCTTTTGGATATTCATGTGCCTATGGAGTGTGAGTTGTTTGGTGTGTATTGGCTGCACATTAGGGATTAGAGCAAGGTGAATGACCTTCGAGAAGGTTCCAACGTGCTTAGGACTCAACGGTCTTGATACTCGTGACTTTCGAGAAGGTTCCAACGGGCTTGATACTCATTGTGGATGTAATGTGCAAGAAAAAAGAATCACTGGGTTGCTTCTTTTGGATATTCATGTGCCGGTGAGTGCTGATTGTTTGGTGCGTATTGGATGCGTATTAGGGATTAGAGCAAGGTGAATGACCTTCGAGAAGGTTCCAATGGGCTTAGGACTCTTATGTGGTATTTAAGGATTTTCAGATTTATGTATGGATAGGACTTAGGGCTAGCATTAGATGGTGCCGAGACTTGAGAAATTGCCATATCATTATTGATTCTATATTGCTGTATTAGAAAGGTGAAAGAAACAACTTCAGATTCATTAAAGGGTCCTCCAACACAGCCATTTTCAGGTTAAGGTACTCTTGGTTTTAGCCATCTACGTGACTTGGTTGATTTAGAGGGATTTAGTTCTAATGACTTGGTTATGTGCGAATGGGTTTTGAAGAGTTCGTGACAGTTTTGACCATGGCTAGGGGTTGAAGTCTTCTAGGGGTATAGAAGGTGTGATGCATGTGGTCGTGTCCTCCTGGATTGAGTTAAATGGAAGGTTCTTGGTTGACACACATGTGCTTAGGGATCACGAGCATTATGGCTCGATGGGTATCCCTATGTGAATTGATATGTTTCGGATCAGATTGCGCGCCACAATGAAGTTATGTAGGATACCCTTCCTTGTTTTTATTTCGTGTGTTTTATTTTCCCTTTGTGGGATGAGTTCATGAAATTGTGCTTTTGTTGGTGTACCAGTTGTACTTGTTGGATAATTCTTGTACCTTGTTTTTCTTCCACTTTTGGATATATCTAATTTATTGCTTGTTTGGGGTACAGACCGCGTTATGTGATGTTCCATGTGCCTTTTGGTATGACTTGCTGGTTCGGCTGCTTCTATGGGTAAGACGAGGTTTTTGGACCTAGGATTTGCACTATCATATTGGGGATAAGAAATATTTGGAAGAATAATACCATATTTTCGCTCAGAATTTGGCAATGGTCCTTGTCGAACGAGAGATCTCCTTGACTTGTTGATTTAATGGGTGGTTACGAGCTTCTGCATGTTTCTTTTATCATTTGTAGCGTTGCAATTGCCCTGAACGAGGTTTCATTTTATATGAAGTATATTACCAGTATCATGTATGGTAATGAGCATCTATTATGGTCAGGCTTTTACTGCTGTAAGTACATGAGTTATGTATTCATCGTGTGATTTGATATTGGCAGTGTATTGACGGCTTGATGCATCTTGATGAGACCGATACAATGTATATGTACAAGAATCATATCTTATAGGGGATTCTGGATGTTTGGATTTAGTTCCACGCCTTGTGGGCTAAGGTCGAAGGAAGAATCTTCAATCAGGGTCGTGTACATAGACATATATGGACTGAGGTGGCATGGGATCACTCATGAGTATGGGTATGATGAGTTTATTGAATTATTTGACGGCTTGGGAACGACTATTGGCACGTTCAAGGACGAATGTATATTTAAGTGGGGGAGAATGTAACAACCCAACCAGTCATTTTGAGTACTAGTTTCATTTTCTATTTTTTGAGACCTCTCGTAGATTTACTTTTGATTTATGATTTGCGTGTGAGGTCCGTGTTGATTTTACGAAAAACTTATACGTAAACATTTGAAGAAAATGTGATTTTTGACTTTAAAATGACTAGAGTTGACCACGGTTAATGTTTTTGGTAAACGACCTCGGATCGATGCTTTAACGATTCCGGTATATTTGTATGATGTTTTGAACTTGTACATATGTTTGGTTAGGGTCTTGAGTGACCCGAGCACATTTCGGCGACATTATATAAAAAATGTGAAAAATGAGTTTTAACTTGAAAATTCTTGAGTTTTAATGGTCGATTCTTGATATTTGATGTTATTTTGATGATTTGAATTAACGAGTGAGTTTGTACGATGTTATTACACTTGTGTGCATGTTCGGTTTGGAGCCAAAGTGGATCGGTTGCGTTTTGGATGTGTTATAGAATGATTTTGGACTGTTTAGGAATGCTGGTGCATCAGGTCTGCAGATCTCGAATTTGTGAGGACCTGATTGAAAATGCGAGCCTCGCATTTGTGAGACCATGCTCACATTTGTGATACTGGGAAGGGGCAGGAGACTTCGCATATGCAAATTCTGAGGCACATTTGTGATAGGTGGGTTGATCGCATTTGCGACACTGGCCAGATTGGGGAAGCTTTACAAAAGCGAAGTTGGACCGCATTTGCGAAGTTGGGAACTTCGCAAATGCGAGGTATTTTTTGCATTCGTGATATTTGTAATGCTTAGATACTGTTCGCAATTGCGAACAGTGATTTGCTTTTGCGATGGGTCACAATTGCGAACAAAAGTTTGCATATGCGACATCTGTAGCTGGGTAAAATGTGGGGATTTCTGGACTTAGTATATTTTTCAACCTTAGAATCCATAGAGGCGATTTTGAAGAGCCATTTCTTTCCAAACTCATTGGTAAGCAATGTTACACCCCACACCAAAATAAAACTTGGTAAGTTTGTCTTCTAATGCGGCCAATTGGCCGGCGAGGCGTATGGGGGCAGAAGGTGGCTACACGTTTCGTTAGTCTTGCGCCAGCTATCACTATGTGCAGTGATCGGGGCGGGGAGACCCATTTTGCATGTAAAGGCAGCAGAATTTCCTAGGCATGGTATAGTATAAAAAGGCAGTGGAGACCACTTTATTTATCTCTCATTCTAGAAGTTATCACCTACTTTAGTTTATCCCCAATGCTCTCAAGCCCCTTTAGAATTCCCAAAACAGTTTAAGGCAATGTCGAAGGGTGGATCTAGCAGGATCTAGTATGAAAAAGCTTTGAATTACCACTACAATATCTAGTATTTTGTTGTATTAATTATGGAGATTCATTAGAAGTAGAGTAACCACCATTGAAGTGTAGCCAGTTCTTCAACAAGGTATATAGGGTAACTTTCTTTCTTAGCATGATTTGGTGTAAGTCTCTCTCTCCCTCCCTCTAAAGTATTTATGTATTGAATGAATTTGGTTTATTATGTGTGTCTCTCTCAATTACGTTGTTCCGATCTTGTACATTCTAGTTGGTAGCACTTAGTTCGAAGTATATAATGTTCCCAATCGGTATCCTGTGGTCGGAGTGCATGATTCATTCTGAGTTTAAACTTTTTATCCCTTGAAACTGCTATTGCATTGCATATATATATATATATATATATATATATATATATATCAATGCATCTATTTTACTTTACCGAGCCGCGCTATAGATGGCTGGGTACGGCACTTATTGTGCAACCACTAATCAATTGGGTATGATGAGAGATTATTGAGACCTTGTGTGTCTAGGTAAAATGATGTGTGATGTGAGGTTACCGAGCTCTCTTGAGGCTGGATAATATCGGGTACGACTGAGGCCTCGACGAGGCCTGGTATGGAGTGATGTATGATGTGAGGTTACCGAGCCCTTGTGTGACCGGGTACGACTGAGTCCTATATGAGGCCGGGTATGGAGTGATGAAATGCGCCCCAATAAGTGGTTGAAGGTATGTATACTTGTATGTATTATAACAATTACATGGCCCCAATTAGTGGCTCGATTTTTACAAAAGCTTGCATACATTCATGATTCATGGTTTATAGATCCCACAGATTATGCCCCCTATGGTTTGCTTGCGGTATTCAAGTTGAAATTCATGTACTCATATCTCTTATTTTATGACTCTGATTTACATGCTTTCGTAGTCTTACATTCTTTTTGGTACAGATAGACCCGGTGACGTCTCTCCGTAGTAGGGTGTTGTTCTAGCCGACTGGTCATTGCTCCCCACTCCTTTGAAGAAGCTGTCCAAAGTCAATAGGTACTGAATCACATGTTCTAAACATTTTGGGTATGGTGGGGCCCTGTCCCGACCAAGTTATGATATTTAACTCTTTTAGTTCTCTTAGAGGCTTGCACACTAGAGATGGTTGTATGTAAAAGGGAGAATTATGACTCTGTTACAGTTGTGTAGATGCATGAAATGTCAAACTTTCTTTTTCCAATTAGTTGTTCACATTTCAATTGTGGTGTTAATACTTGCAGACCTCGGTGTCCTAGGGTTTATGACTTAAAAGATGTAAGAACAGACATCGATCACGTGGGCCTTCGGGCATCGTATGCCAGTCGCACATCCCAAGGTTGGGGTGTAACAAACTTTGTATCAGTGCAGGTCATGTCCTAGGGAGTTTGCAAGTCGTATGTAGTAGAGTCTTGTTTATGGGTATGTCATGCACCATACTTATAAATAGGCGGGTACAGGATATCTAGGATGGATACCCTTCTTTCTAATCTAGATTGTGCGATAGAGCTGAGTCATAAGTATACGCTTCTAATCCCCATATTCTTTATGTTTATAGCGATGCCTACCACAAGACGTTAGGAACTCATTCAAGGATTGAATGAATAAGTAGGAGAAGGTACCATATAGCTGCCACCTGCCCATAAGGGTCAACATGGACCTCACGATGAGGCTGGTACTCAGGTTTCGGGGATAGCACTGATAAGTTGGTATTTTACCAACTTATCTCTTCTAGATACTTAGATTTTTGTATGATTTTGTTGATAAACTAAGGCATTTGTTGAGGTTTATTAGCATATTTTAGGTATCAAGTGATTTAGAGAAGATACGGAAGAAAACAAGTCAAAATATGTTAAAATGAGAAAAATGGACTGCTGTCAGATAATGCTCTTCGCGATCGCAAAGATTCGTATGCGATCGCGTAAGTTCAGGAAAATATACTTCATGAACGTGGAGCAAATGCTTCGAACGCGAAGAAGAAAGCTGGTCAGCTGTTGACAGGTGCCCTACGCTAACGTGAGGTTTGGTTTGCGATCGTGATGCTTTGCAGCATTACTCTTCGCGATCGCAAGCTTATGTTCACGAAAATGATTCACTCAAATCTGGGCAGAAATCTGTGCAGTTCTGGAATTTTACAATTTTGACCCCAAACCATTTAATACATGACCTAGCTGATCTTTGGCAGATCTTTTGGCTTATTTTCAGTCTCTTGACTAGAGAACACAAGTTTTGGAGCTAGGGTTCTTACACACACACTTGGGTCTTGAAGATTTGAAGCTTTTGGTTGAGAATTTCTTACTCATTTATGTTCATTTCTTCATTTCCTTGCTTTGTATTGAATATTTAAGTGTGTAGTATTTTTTCCAACACTTGAATCTTGTTTATGGGAATATTCATATTTAAAGTGTGGATTAAATCTCTTGTTGTTCTTATGTATTAAAATTATTTTATTTATTATGAAGTGAGTTATTGTTTCTTTAATTATTCTTGTTCTTTAATGTTTCCAAAGGGATTAGATAATCCTATGACTCGCCCAATCACTTCGAATTAATTTTGGGAAAGATAATTTGAGGTTGGGAAAGATTAATTAACAAGAACTTAAGGCGTTAAACCCTCATTTTATAGATTCTACCTAGGGATAGGATTGAACTACTTGTAGCCATATTTGAGTGTGCTTAATCTCTTAATTATTTTAGGGATAATTCAATTAGAAAGTCTTGTTAGTCTTCGGAAGAAGCTAATATAGAATTATTACCCGAGGCTAATTAACATAAACTCACTCATATTTGTAAAATCGTTAAATACATTGGATCGTTACTTGAGTGTAATTCCCAGTGCATCCATGCTTGTAGCAATTGATCATTTTACTTGCTTTCTAGGTTAGTTTACATTTTCGCAATTAGACATAAATATTTTCTCAACACCTTTATTAGTGTTTGGCTTAGCATAATAAGTGATAATTCTCTTACACGCCTAATCGCCTACATATTGTTCTATGTGGGATTCAACCCCGACTCATAGTTGGGTAAATTATATTGCATGCGACCGTTTCCATTTACTTTTAGTAGTGGATTTGGACGTCATCAAAATTGGCGCCATTGCCGAGGACAAACAAAAGCTTTAAGTTGGTTTTGATTTGATTGAGGACAAGCAAAAACTTTAAGTTGGGGGTGTTGATGAGTGGTGATTTTACCGTATATTCTAGTCTATTTTCTTTAGTTTTTGTGTCCTTTAATTATAAAATGAGGTGATTTATGGTGTGCAAGCCGTATCTAGTAAAGTCTTATTTATGGGTATGTCATGCACCATACTTATAAATAGGAGGCTACAGGATATCTAGGATGGATACCCTTCTTTCTGATCTAGATCGTGCGATAGAGCTGAGTCATAAGTATACGCTTCTAATCCCCATATTCTTTATGTTTATAGCGATGCCTACCACGAGACGTTAGGAACTCATTCAAGGATTGAATGAATAAGAAGGAGAAGGTACCAGATAGCTGCCACCTGCCCATATGGATCAACATGGACCTCACGATGAGGCTGGTGCTAAGGTTTCGGGGATAGCACCACCACCACCCCCGGAACAACATCGAGAAACTAATGTACCTCCTATTCCTCCTCGGGTTACTTCTGACCAAGATGCAGATATGAGAAGTGCAGTACAACTGTTGACTCGATTGGTGGCCTCTCAGGCCCAACAGCAGGCCTCTGCCACAGCAGATAGTGCAGTCAGTTTGAGAGTTCGGGATTTCATAAATTCGGAACCCCTGGTATTCACAGGAACAAATCCAAACGAATATTCCCAGAATTTTCTTGATCAGATACAGTAAACATTATGAGTTATGCATGCCACTAATATTGAGTCTGTGGATCTTGCCTCCTACACATTACGGGATATAGCTGTGACTTGGTATTAGACTTGGGAACAGTCTAGGGGATCTCTTGCCCCTGCAGTAGGATGGAAGGAATTCTCTGAGGCATTCTTGCAGCACTATTTGCCCATTGAGCTCCACCGAGCAAGACAAGATAGATTCTTATAGTTGTAGCAAGGTAATATGAGTGTCTGAGAGTATAACATGCAATTCAACTCCTTGGCTAGGTATGCTCCATCAGTTGTGGTGGTAATGAGTGATCGAGTACATCACTTTGTAGGCAGTTTCGAACCACATTAGATTAATGAATGTACTATTGCTTCTTTGAGTCTGAACATGGATATTTCTTATATTCAGGCCTATGCACAGAGCTTGGAGGAAAGAAAAAGGCAACAATGAGCTGCTCAAGAGCACGATTGGGGCCAACATAAGATAGCCCGATCTACAAGTGATACGGGTGAGTCTCGAGGTGAGTTTAGACCTCCGTTTCCTCGGCATCTATCTTATCTTGTGGCTAATGCAACAACATAGTCCCAGGGTCAGCGTCATGATCGTACCCCTTATTCCGGTCAGGGTTAAAATCCCCTCACAATATGGCTTATAATATGTTGAACACCCTAGTATGATGAGGCCTCCAGTGCCGTATTGTGGTCGATGTGGTAGGAATCACTTTGGCATTTGCCGCCAAGGTTCCGACGTATGCTATTCTTGTGGACAGCCCGGTCACATTATACATTTTTCCCAGTAAGGAATGTGGGAAATATGATGTCGCGAACAAGGTTTGTAGCAGCTTCCTCTTCATCGACATGACCTCATGAGCAAGGTATGCAGCCGCCGGCGGGAAGAGGTGGAGTGTCTAGTCCGAGTAGACAACAGAACCGCATTTATGCAGTATCAGGACGACAGAACCTAGAGTCATCGCTAGATGTGGTTACAGGTATATTATCGGTATTCTCCATTAATGTGTATTCCTTGATAGATCCAGGATCTACCTTGTCTTATATTACTCCATTTGTTGCTGGTAAATGTGGTAAAGAGCCTGAATTGCTACGAAAACCGTTTGAGGTGTCCATGCCCGTGGGCAAGTCCGTGGTAGTTAGGCAGGTATATTGAAGTTGTTACGTGACGATTTGTGATCACCCCACCTTGGCTGATTTGAATGAATTGGAAATGACGGAATTTGATGTTATTATAGGCATGGACTAGCTAGCCTCATGTTATGCTACGATGGATTGTTGGAAGAAATATGTTCGCTTTAACTTTCCAGGAGAGCCTGTTATCGAATGGAAGGACGATGTTGCAGTGCCAAAAGAGAAGTTTATTTCTTACCTTAAGGCTCAAAATATGATCACGAAAGGGTGTTTCTATCATTTGGTGCGAGTGCAGGATACGGAGGCAAGGCCTCCCACCCTTTAATCGGTTCCCGTTGTTAGTGAATTTCTCGACGTGTTTCCTGACGACCTCCGGGGTATCCCACCCAAAAGAGAGAGCATGTTTGCCATCAACGTACCACCCGACACACAATCGATATTTAGTCCTCCATACATGATGGCTCGAGCTGAGTTGAAGGAGTTGAAAGCTCAATTAAAGTGTCTTTTAGACAAGGGCTTCCTTCGACCCATAACTTCCCCGTGGGAAGCCCAGTGCAATTTGTTCGAAATAAAGATGGTTCGTTGAGGATGTGTATTGATTATTAACAACTGAATAAGGTGACCATTAAGAATAAGTGCTCGCTCCTAAGGATCGACGATTTGTTTGATCAATTGCAAGGCGATAAGTGTTTCTCGATTATCGATCTCAGACTCGAATAACACCAGTTGAGGATCAAGGAAGTAGATATTCCAAAGACAACCTTTTGGACCAGATATGGCCATTACGAGTTTCCGGTCATGTCTTTTGGCTTAACCAACGTACCAGCAACCTTCAGGGATCTTATGAATCGAGTATTTAGACCATTCTTAGATATCTTTGTGATCCTGTTCATTGAAGATATTTTGGTGTACTCTCGATCGGAGGCAGAGCATGCAGAGCATTTACGAAAGGTCCTATACACACTCCACGATCACAAGTTGTACGCCAAATTTTCCTAGTGCAATTTTTGGTTAAACTCAGTGGCCTTTCTTGGGCATATAGTATCATGTGAGTGTATCAAGGTTGATAGCCAAAAGGTTGAAGCAGTTAAGAATTGGCCAAGGCCCACAACTCCTACCGAGGTACGCAACTTCTTGGGCTTAGTAGGTTACTATCAACGGTTTGTGGAAACGTTCTTATATATAGCTGCTCCACTAACAAAGTTGACGAATAAGTCAGCAAAATTACAGTGGACTGATGTTTGTGAGGAGAGCTTCCAAGGATTAAAGAGAAGGTTAACCACAACACTAGTTTTAAATCTTCCAGAATGATCCAAAGGCTATGTCATATATTGTGATACCTCCAGAGTGGGATTGGGTAGTGTTCTGATGCAACACGGTAAGGTTATTTCAAATGCTTCGAGACAACTGAAAAAACATAAGCAACTACCCCACTCATGACTTGGAGCTAGCAGTTGTTATATTTGCTTGAAAATGTGGCGTTACTATTTGTATGGAGTTCATATTGACATATTCACTGACCTCAAGAGTTTGCAATACATATTCAAGCAAAAAGAATTGAATCTGAGGTAACGGAGATGGCTCGAATTACTGAAGGACTACGATGTGGATATCCTGTATCATCCCGACAAGGAAAACATGTCGGCTGATCCATTAAGTCAGAAATCTATGGGTATTCTACGATATGTGAAAGAGCATAAGTTGGAAATGACCAAAGACTTGTACCAGCTGGCCAATTTAAGCATATGATTGATCGATACCGGTAACGGAGGAGCCATAGATCAAAACACTGCCGAGTCCTCATTATTGGTTGAAGTAAAGGCATGGAAATTTAACGATCCAACCTTGGTGAAAATAAAAGGAAGCATGGCGGAGATTCATCGGTCCCGATATTCTATTCACCCGGGTTCAACTAAGATGTTATCACGAAATTCGACAACTATATTATTGGAATGACATGAAGAGGAATATCGCTGAATATGTCGCATCGTGTCTAAATTGCCAACAAGTTAAAGTGGAACATCAGAAACCATGAGGGTTTCTGCAAAATATGGAAACTCCGACCTGGAAATGGGAAGTGATCAACATGGATTTTGTTACCAGGTTACCTTGATCATGACAAAGGTTTGACTCCATATGGGTTATTGTGGATCGACTCACAAAGTCAGCTCACTTTCTACCAGTTAAAACTACCTTTCTCGGTTGAAGATTATGCTAAGTTTTATATTAAGGAAATTATTCGACTTCATGGGGTTCCAATTTCTATCATATCGGACAGAGGTGCTCATTTTATAACTAACTTCTGGAGACCATTCTAAAAAGGATTGGGTACAAAGATCAAACATAGCACAACTTTCCATCCACAAACAGATGGCCAGGCCGAGCGCACTACTCAAATTCTCGAGGACATGTTACGAGCCTTCGTATTAGACTTCAAAGGAAATTGGGAGGATCATCTACCACTCATTGAATTTTCTTACATCAATAGCTATCATGCTAGTATTCAGATGGAAACATATAAGTCCATATACGGACGGAAGTGTAGATCACTTATTGGCTGCTTCGAAGTTGGTGAAACAAAGGTATTAGGTCCTGAGTTGGTGCGATAGGTGATGGAAAAAGTGAAAACAATTCGAAATCGATTATTGACCACTCAAATCTGGCAAAGATCTTACTCGGATAACCGACAGTGACATTTGGAATTCGTTGTGGGAGACTAGGTGTTCTTGAAGGTTTCGCCTATGAAAGACGTGATGAGATTTGGAAAAAGAGGCAAACTCAACCCCCGGAATATCAGACCATATCAAATTATTCAGAAGGTCAGTCGAGTGGCTTATAAGCTTGAGGAGCCCCCGAAATGGAAGATAGTGCATCCAGTATTTCACGTTTCTATGCTTCGAAAGTGCTTAAGCGATACATCCCGATTACCCCTATTAAAGACATTCAAGTCACCAAGTACCTATCTTATGAAGAAGTTCCGGTGGCTATCCTAGATCGTTAAATGCGTAAGTTACGAACCAAAGAGGTAGTTTCAGTCAAAGTACTTTGGAGGAACAATAATAAAGAACAAATGACCTGGGATGCTGAACAAGATATGAAATTTAGGTACCCTCATTTGTTCCGTGATATGGGAGGCAACAATGAGGCCACCATGGTGGGCACGACCTTAGATAACTAAAGAATTTTTGCAAGGAGTTACTGCGATCTAACATTCGAGGACAAATGTTCTGGGGGGGAGGGGTGATGATGTTACACCCCACACCTATATAAATCTTGGTAAGCTTGGCTTCTAAAATGGCCAATCAGCTGTCGACGCGTATGGGGGCAGAAGGTGGCTACACGTTTCGTTAGACTTGCACCAGCTATTCACCGGGTGTAGTGATCGGGGCGGGCGACCCATTTTGCACGTAAAGGAAGCGAAATTTCCTAGTCATGGTATAGTATAAAAAGGAAGTGCAGCCCACTTCTCCCTCACTCTAGAAGATATCACCTACTTTAGCTTATCCCCAATGCTCTCAAGCCCCTTTAGAATTCCTAAAATGGTTTAAGGCAAGGTCGAAGGGTGGATCTAGAAGGATCTATTGTGAAGAAGCTTGGCATTACCACTAAAATATCTAGTATTTTGTTGTATTAATTCTGGAGATTCGTTAGAAGTAGAGTATCCATCATAGAAGTGTAGCCAGTTCTTCAACAAGGTATGTAAGGCAACTTTCTTTCTTGGCATGATTTGGTGTAAGTCTCTATCTCCCGCCCTCTAAAGGATTTCTCTATTGAAGGAATTTGGTTGATTATGTGTCTCTCTCAATGACATTGTTATGATCTTCTACATTCCCGTCAGTAGCACTTAGATCTAAGTCTATAATGTTCCCAATTGGAATCTTGGTATTTCCTTGAAATTGACCTTGCATTGCACATATATATGTATCTGTTTTACTTTACCGAGCAGCTTTATAGTCGGCCAGGTACATCACCTATTGTGCAACCACTGATCAGTTGGGTATGATGAGACATGATATGAGATGTTACCAAGCTCTTGTATGGCCATGTATAGTGATGTATGATGTGAGGTTAACGAGCCCTCTTGAGGCTGGATATGCCGAGTTCTGTTGAGAGCGGGTACAACCAAGACCTCTTGAGGCTGGGTACGACCGAGTCCTCTACGAGGCTAGGTATGGAATGATGTTTGATGTGAGGTTACCGAGCTGTTGTGTGGTCGGGTATGACCGACTCCTCTATGAGGCCGGGTATGGAGTGATGAAATGTGCCCCAAAGAATGGCTGAAGGTATGTATGTTTATATGTAATATAATTATTGCATGTCCCCAATGAGTGGCTCGATTTTTACAAATTCTTGCATACATTAAGGATTCATGGTTTACAGTTCCCAGAGATTATGCCCCTAGTGGTTTGTCTTTGGTATTCATGTTGAAATTCACGTACTCATATCGCTTATATTATGACTCTGATTTACATGTTTTCAGAGTCTTACATACTCAGTACATTTTCCGTATTGACGCCCCTTTCTTTTGGGTGATATGTTCGTGCCCACAGGTATAGATAGACCCGGTGATGTCCCTCCCCAGTAGGGTGTTTTTCCATATATTGCTCTCCACTCATTCGTAGTAGTTGTTCAAAGTCAATAGGTACCGAAGCACATGTTCTAAACATTTTGGGTATGGTGGGGCCCTGTCCCGACCAAGTTATGTATATATTTAACTCTTTTGGTTCTCTTAGAGGTTTGTAGACTAGAGATGGTTGTATGTGAAAAGGGGGAATTATGACTCAGTTACAATTGTGCAGATGCATGAAATGTCAAAATTTCTTTTGCCAACTAGTTTTTCACATTTCAATTCTAGTGTTAATACTTGCACGCCTCGGTGGCCCATGTTTTATAACTTAAAAGATGTAAGAACGGGCGTCAGTTCGCGCGGGCCTTCAGGCGCAGTGAGCTGGTCGCACCTCCCAAGGTTGGGGTATGGCAAACTTGGTATAAGAGCAGGTCGTGTCCTAGGTAGTCTGCAAGCTGTATCTAGTAGTCTTGTTTATAGGTGTGTCGTGCACCATACTTATAAACATGAGGCTATAGGATATCTAGGATGGATACCCTTCTTTCTGATCTAGATCATGCGATAGAGACGAGTCGTAAGTATTCGCTTCTAATCCCCGTATTGTTTATGTTTATAGCAATGCCTACCACAAGACATCAGGCACTCGTTCAAGAATTTAATGAAGAAACAGGAGAAGGTACCAGTCAGGTACCACTTTCCCCTATGGGTCAACATGGACCTCACAATGAGGCTGGTACTCAGGTTTCGAGGATAGCACCACCACCACCCCAGAACAACATCGAGAAATTAATGTACCTCTTAATTTTCCTCTGGTTACTTCTAACCAAGATGCAGATATGAGAAGTGCAATACAGCTGTTGACTCGATTGGTAGCCTCTCAGGCCCAACAACAGGCCCCTGCAGTCAGTACGAGAGTTCGGGATTTCATAAATTTGGTCCCCCTAGTATTCAAGAACATATCCAAACAAAGATCCACAAAATGTTTTTAGATCAGATGAAACGAACATTACGCGTTATGCATGCCACTGATATTGAGTCCATGGAGCTTGCCTCTTACATATTACGGGATATAGTTGTGACTTGGTATGAGACATAGGAACAGTCTAGGGGATCTCTTTCCCCAGCATCAGGATGGAAGGAATTCTCATAGGCATTCTTGTATCAGTATTTGCCTATTGAGCTCCACCGAGCAAGACAATATAGATTCTTACAGTTGGAGAAAGGTAATATGAGTGTCCGGAGTATAACATGCAATTTAATTCCTTGGCTAGGTATGCTCCATCAGATTTGGTGGAGATGAGTGACCGAGTACATCGATTTTGTGGCCGGATTAGGACATCATTTGATTAATGAATGTACTACTACTTCGTTGAATCCGAACCTAGACATTGCCTGTATTCAAGCCTATGCATAGAACTTGGAAGATCGTAAGAGGCAACAGCAAGCCGATTGAGAGCATGACTTGGGCCAACATAAAAGAGCCTGGTCTATAGGCTATATGGGAGAGTCACGAGGTGAGTTTAGACCTCATCATCCATTTCATCTGGTTGCTAGTGTGACGTTACAGTTCTAGGGTCAACAACATGATCGGACCACCTACCTCGGTCAGGGTAAGAATCCCCAAAGATTGAGCTACAATATGGTGAAGACCCTAGTAAGATGAGGCCCTTGTTCCGTATTATGGTCGATGTGGTACGAATCACTTTTCCATTTGCTTCCAAGGTTCTGATATATTCTATTATTGTGGGCAGGCTAGTCACATTATGCATTTTTGCACAGTAAGGAATATGGGAAATATGATGCCGCCAACAAGGTCTGTAGAAGCTTCCTATTCATCAGCACGACCTCGTGAGCAAGGTATGTAGCTGCCAGTGGAAAGAGGTAGAGGTAGAGGTGGAGTGTCTAGCCCGAGTAGATAAAGAAACCGCATTTATGGACTATCAGGACGACAAAATCTAGAGTCATAATCAGATGTGGTTACATGCATATTATTAATATTATCCATTAATGTGTATGCTTTGATAGATCCAGGATCTACCTTGTCATATATTACTCCATTTGTTGCTAGTAAATGTGGTAAAGAGCCTGAATTATTACGACAACCGTTTGAGGTGTCCACGCTCGTGGTAAAAATAAGGGGAAGTATCCCCTTTCAAAAGAAGCAAGTGTTTGGGTTATCTGAAGATAGAGTCCTCAGATACAATGATAGGTTATATGGGCGCGATGTCGGGGGCTCCGAGAGCATATCATGGCAGAGATTCATCGGTCCTGGTATTCTATTCACCCGGGGTCAACTAACATGTATCACGAACTTTGATAGATATATTGGTGTAATGATATGAAGAGGAATGTCGCTGAATTTGTCGCTAAGTGTCCAAATTGCCAACAAGTTAAAGGGGAACATCAGAAACTAGGAGGGTTACTGCAAAATATTGAAATTTTGACCTAGAAATCAAAAGTGATCAACGTGGATTTCGTTAACGGGTTACCTAGATCATGACAAAGGTTTGACTCCATATGGGTTACTGTGGATCGACTCACCAAGTCAACTCACTTTCTTCTAGTTAAAACTACCTTCTCAGCTGAAGATTATGCTAAGTTATATATTAAGGAAATAGTTCGACTTCATGGGGTTCCGATTTCTATCATATAGGACAGAGGTGCCCAGTTTACGGCTAACTTCTGGAGATCATTCCAAAAAGGATTGGGTACAAAGATCAACCTTAGCATAGCTTTCCATCCACAAAATGACGGTCAGGCCGAGCGCACTATTTAAATGCTTGAGGACATGTTACAAGCCTGCATTTTAGACTTCAAAGGAAATTGGGAGGATCATCTACCACTCATCGAATTTGCTTACAACAATAGCTATCATGCTAGCATTTAGATGGCACCGTGTGAGGCCCTATACGGATGAAAGTTCAGATCACCTATCGGTTGGTTCAATGTTGGTGAAACAAAGTTATTAGGTCTTGAGTTGGTACAACAAGCTGTGGAAAAGTGAAAACAATGCAAAATAAATTATTGACCACTCAGAGCAGGAAGAAATCTTACTCGGATAACTGACGGTGAGATTTGAAATTCGATGTGGGAGATCGGGTGTTATTGAAGGTGTCGCCTATAAAAGGCGTGATGAGATTTGGCAAAAGAGGCAAAATCAACCCCCGGTGTATCTCACCATATCGAATTATTCAGAAAGTCGGTCGAGTGTCTTATAAGCTTGATATGCCCCAGGAATTGGAGGCAGTGCATCTGGTATTTCACGTGTCTATGCTTCAAAATTTCTTAAACGATCCATCCCGCATTACCCATATTGAAGACATTCAAGTCACTGAGGATCTATCTTACGAAGAAGTAATGGTGGCAATCCTAAATCATCAAGTGTGTAAGTTGCGAACCAAAGAGGTACCTTCAGTAAACGTACTCTGGATGAGCAATAATAAAGAAAAAATGACCTGGGAATCTGAAGAAGATATGAAATCTAGGTACCCCTATTTGTTCCATGATGCTGGAGGCGACAATGAGGCCACCATGACTGGCACGACCTTCGATAAGAAAAGAATTTTTGCAAGGAGTTGCTAAGATCCAACATTCGGGGACAAATATCCAAAAGAGGGAGGGGGGATGATGTTATACCCCATACCTAAATAAAGCTTGGTATGTTTGGCTTCTAATGCGGCCAATTGGTCAGCGATGCGTATGGGGGCAGAAGGTGCCTACATGTTTCGGTAGACTTGCGCCAGCTGTCATCGGGGGAAGTGATCGAGGTGGGGTGACCCATTTTGCATGTAAAGGAAGTGGAATTTCCTAGACACGGTATAGTATAAAAAGACAGTGCATCCCACATCTCCCTCATTCTAGAAGATATCACCTACTTTAGTTTATCCCCAATGATCTCAAACCCCTTTAAAATTCCTAAAACTGTTTAAAAACACAAGGTCGAAGGGTGGATCTAGCAAGATCTAGTGTGAAGAAGCTTGTAATTACCTCCACAATATCTAGTATTTTGTTGTATTAATTATGGAGATTCGTTAGAAGTAGAGTAACCACCATAGAAGTGTAGTTAGTTCATCAACAAGGTATGTAGGGCAACTTTCTTTCTTGGCATGATTAGGAGTAAGTCTCTCTCTCCCTCCCTCTAAAGGATTTCTGTATTGAAGGAATTTTTTTGATTCGGTGTCTCTCTCAATGACGTTGTTATGATTTTGTACATTCCCGTTGGTAGCACTTAGTTCGAAGTCTATAATATTCCCAGTTGGTACCATGTGGTCAGAGTGCATGATCATTTTGAGTTTAAACTTGTTATCCCTTGAAACTGTTATTGCATTGCATATATATATATATATATATATATATATATATATATATATATATATATATATATATACACACACACACACACACACACACACACACACACACACACATATATATACCGAGCCACGCTATAGTCGGTCGGGTACGTCACATATTGTGCAACCACTGATCAGTTAGGTATGATGAGACATGATATGAGATATTATCGAGCCCTTGTGTGGCCGGGTACGATAATGTATGATGTGAGGTTACTGAGCCCTTTTGAAGCCGGATAAGCCGAGTTCTGCTGAGACCAGGTACAGCCAAGACCTCCTGAGGCTGGGTACGACCAGGTCCTCTATGAGGCCGGGTATGGAGTGATGTGTGATGTGAGGTAACTGAGCCCTTGTGTAGCCGGGTACAACTGAGTCCTTTATGAGGGCGAGTTTGAAGTGATGAAATGTGCCCCAAATAGTGGCTGAAGGTATGTATACTTCTATGTATTATAATTATTGCACGGCCCCAATGAGTTGCTCAGTTTTTACAAAAGCTTGCATACATTCATGATTCATGGTTTACAGTTCCTAGAGATTACACCCCAATGGTTTGTCTTCAGTATTTAAGTTGAAATTCACTTACTTATATCTCTTATGTTTTGACTCTGATTTACATGCTTTCGTAGTCTTACATACTCAGTACATTTTTTGTACTACCGCCCCTTTGTTTTGGGTGTTGTGTTTATGTCCATAGGTACGGATAGACCCAATGTGTCCCTTCTGTAATGACCCGATCGGTCGTTTTGAGTATCAGCGCTCCGTTCAATGGCTTAAGATCTTGAGTAGCTCTGTATTATGTGTTATGATGTGTGTGCATAGTCGAGCTCGGACTTCAGATGATTCGAGATTGATGTGGAAGAAGGATTCATGTTTTAGAAGCTTAAGAGGTAAGAATTGACCAGAATTTGACTTCTGCATAGACGAATCCGGAATAGAATTTTTATGGTTCCAATAGATTCTTGTGGTGATTTTATAATTAGGCGTGCATCCGGATTTGGATTTGGAGGTCCGTAGGGTAACTTGAAGCATTTCGGCGAAAATTGGAAAGTTGAGATTTTTGGAAGGTTGAGGTGTTTGACCGAGAGTTAACTTTAGTGATATCAGGTTTGAAATACAATTTCGAGAGTTGGAATAGCTCAGTTATGTCATTTGGATCTTGCATGCAAAGTTTGACGTCGTTCTGGGTTGATTTGATGTGTTTCGGTATAGGTTTTAGAAGTTGGAATATTCAAAATTTTGTAAGTTCGATTCATGGTGTGATTCATAGTTCCGATGTTGTTTGATATGATTTGATACCTCGAGCGGGTCCGTGTTATGTTATAGGACTATTGGTATATTCAGATGGGATCTCGAGGGGCCCGGGTGTGTTTCGGACGAGTTTCAGATGATTTTATTGCTTGTGACCAGGTCTGCTTCTGGTGTATCCGCATTTGCGGAGGTTTGATCGCAGATGCGGAGCCGCTTCTGCGAGGTTCTTGGTCGCTTCTGCGATGTTGGGGCAGGCCCTGTTGAAACGCTTCTGCGACTGGATGACCGTAGGTGCGAGGCCGCATCTGTGGAAGGGGGATCGCAGATGCGCGTTGGAGGCTCCAGGTGATGTTCGCTTCTGCTGAGTTTGAGCCACTTCTACGCAATCGCAGATGTGTAACTATGGTCACAGGTGCGATCCCTGTGTGGGCAAGTGAAGACCGCTAATGCAAAGAACTTTACCGCACCAGCGAAAGCGCAGGTGCGGGTCTATATTCGCAAATGCGGAAGTTCGGGACAGAATCACATATATGTTGAGGGTTTGATATTTTTAACATATTTTGAGTTGTAGACCTCGGTTTTGGGAGATATTTCATGGGTTTTTCAAGAAAATCATTGAGGTAGGTGTTCTTCACCTAATATTTATTATATTTCATGATTCCATCTTTAATTTTATCTTATAATTAGTGTTTTGAGTTGAGGAAAACTAGGAATTTTTAAGGAAATCTTTCAAAATGAAAAATGATGATTTGAAGGACGAATTGATGTCGAAAATTCATAATTTTGGTATGGTTGAACTCGTATCAGAATGAGTGTTCGATTTTTATAAATTTTATCGGGTTCCGAGGTGCGAGCTCGGGAGTTGACTTTTTAGTTTTAATTAAAGATCGAAGCTTTATTATACGGAATTATTTTCTATGAGGCTTATTTATGGATTGAAGTTATTTTGGCTAGATTTGAACCGTCTGGAGGTTGTTTCACTCGAGCAGGTCATTTAGAGTAACGACCTAGCTTCTTTTAGGTAAGTATCTTGCCTAACTTTGTGAGGGGGAACTACCCCTTAGGATTTGAGTCTTTGGTGCTAATTATGTCAAGTGAAGTCCGTGTACGCAAAGTGACAAGTACCTGCTCGGGCTTATTTGTGGAAAGTTGACCTTTTAGGGCTCTAAGGTTCTTATGCTCATTAGATATGAAGTTATTTTGTTATGTTAAGTTCCCCATTCACTAGTTTCACCTCTATGTGTCTTAATTGGAATTAATTGCTTTCATGTTCCACTCTTATTGCCTATTTGACTCTTGTGTGCCTTAACTAAAGTCGTTGCCTCTTCCATTGTCATGCTATCCTTTCCTAATTGCTTATACTTAATCGAACTTGTTGTATCTCTTCGTAATTGCTCAGCCCTAAATGTAGTTTAGTTATCCTTTATCGTAGTTGCCTCATCCTTATTTGGAATTATTGACTCGTGTTATCTCCCTTGTTGTCGAATTCTACTTTTGTGGAATCATTCATTACAAATTATTTCTCCCTTGTTGAGCTTTTCTTATTGAGATTAGTATTTCCTATTGTGTTTATTCCTTGTGAGCCCGTTCTACCGTTTCTTTGTGATCTAAAGCTCTTGAGTTAATTAACTCGTCGTATTCTCGTGCTATTGCTGTTATTATTGCTGTTGTACTCAGTTTGTAAAGCCTGAGGCTATGTGCGGTTGTGGTATTGATACTGTTTAGATAAAATGTTGTGGAATATAGGCAAATGTTGTGAAAGTCATTCTATTGTGATGTTGTGTTTTTGACACGTGGTATGGTTGGGAGATTTTTTTTGGGTATTTGCACGAGGTTTCTGCGGTGCTATCCTTTCTATTGATATTTGCACATATGGCGTGACAAGGTGGGATATATATGTGGGTTTGCGCAAGTGGCGAGACAAGGTGGGAATATTATTATGCACGTGAGGCGAGACAAGGCAGGCATTTACTTTATTATTGTGCACGTGGCGAGACAAGGTGGGCTATGTCGGGGATTGATTTGTGATGACTTGTGATGGCCTGTGGGCAGTGTTATTATTGTTATTTGTGTCTTGGTGTGTCCACCTTGTGTGAGTTTTATCGTGTACACTTCGTGGTGATCGTTTCTTATGTGCCATTCATTGTCTCTACCATTACTTGTGACTTGAGTTGTGGTAGAACACTTGCACAAGCATACACGTTCTTTATCACCCTATCAATTTAAGAAGATGAACAGTGATGCTACCGATCATTTATACATACTCCGTCTACTTGTCTTATATGTGAGGATTGTTCTATTAGCACGTGAGTCGTCCGTGCAGTTATCAGTTATAATGAGGGCACAATATGCCAAGTGATTAGAATTCATGAATTGGGACCCGTGAATTGTGTGAGTTTTAAGGTTTGGTACCTCATCGGGATTTTTAAATAAACCTGGTGCGACAGCGGTTATTCTTATCAGGTTGCTACTTGTCTTTCCTTTATTTGTTTTTCACCGGATTTAAATTGTGTCCAGCTAACTCTACTGTGTTATTATTTGTGGTGTTCCGCTGCAAATTGTTACTTTTATTTCCTATTGCAAGCACCGTATTATTGTTGTCATTATACGCAGTTCTGTAGAGATATCATACTTTGTTAGTCCTATACTTATACTTGTTCAGGTTATCTAGTCCAGTAGGTGTCTTGACTCTCCCTCGTCACTACTCCACTGAGGTTAGTCTTGATACTTACTGGGTACCGCTGTGGTGTATTCATACTACACTTCTGCATATTTTTGTGCAGATCCAGGTAATTCGGGGTTAGTCGATCGCTAGCTAGCTGTACGGATCTTGCTGTGGAGACTCAAGAAAAACCTGTTGTTGTGTTCACAAGCCCCAGAGTCACCTTCTGTTATTGTACTTGCACTGTTCATCTCTATTTTGAAATAGTTGTATTTAGAGGTTTTTGTAGCAAACTCAGTAGAGCTTATGACTTGTACTACCGGTTTTGAGAATTGAAATTGTGTATTAGATTTTTATCTCATATTCTTCATTTGATGGTTGATTTCTTCTATTAATTTAGTAAATGTTAGGCTTACCTAGTCTTAGAGACTAGGTACCGTCATGATATCCTACATAGGGAAATTAGGGTCGTGACAAGTTGGTATTATAGCTCTAGGTTCATAGGTGTTATGAGTCATAAGCGAGTTTAGTAGAATCTTGTGGATCGGTACGGAGACGTCAGTACTTATCTTCGAGAGGCTACGGAACTATTAGGACAGTTTCACTTCTTTATTTCCTATCATGCGAGTTTATTGATCTCGGATTTTGAGCTTTTATCATTCTATTCTCTCACAGATGGTGAGGACAAGAGTTGCAGTTACTGATGATGCTACCCCCGGAGCAGAGGTCGCTAGGGGAAGAGGCTGAGGCCGAGGAGGAGCACGTGCTACAACTAGAGCACCTGTCAGAGCAACAGTTGAGGAGCCGCCAGTAGCTCCGATTGGGGGACAGGTACCGGAGGAACATATTGCTGCCCCCGGACTTCATGAGACCTTAATACAGTTCCTGAGTATGTTTGGTACATTGGCTCAGGTGGGGTTGATTTCGGTTGCACCAGCTACTTCACAGATCGGGGGAGGGACTCAGACTCCCGCCGCCCATACTCCAGAGAAGTGAGTCCACATTGGTCAGGTTCTAGGTATCATGTCGACTCAGCCTGTGGTACCAGTTTAGCCCATGGTTAGGGTCGCAACATCTGAGGAAGAACAGCTTAGACTTGCAAGGTTCAAGAAGTATGACCCTCCTACTTTCAGTGGTTTGGCTTCAGAGGGTGCATAAGATTTTCTAGAGGAGTGACACCGTATTCTCTGCACTATGGGTATATGGAGATGAATGGGGTTGCTTTTACTACGTTTTATCTTAAGGGAGCGGCATATCAGTGGTGGCGAGCGTATGAGTTGGGTAGCCCGGCCGATGCAGCTTCACTTTCATGGGTTCGGTTTTTAGAGATGAGCCTAAGAGAGTTTGTTCCTCAGACCCTTCGAGATGCATGGCACACGAAGTTTGAGCATTTGCGCCAGGGCACTATGTCCGTGTCAGAGTATGCCATTAAATTCAGTTATTTGTCCAGACATGCACCTGCTTTGGTCTCTATAGTTAGAGAGAGAGTCCATAGATTCATTGAGGGGCTCAGACATGATATCTGGTTCAGCATGACTAGGGAGTTGGAGTCAGATATTCCATTTTAGCAGGTGGTGGAGATCGCCCGCCGATTAGAGGGCACGTGGGACCAGGATAAAGAGGACATGATAGGCCAAGAGAGAGAGGACACGCGGGGTCAGGAGAGAGAGGACGGGAAGGCTAAGAGGTCTCGCAGATCGGAGAGATCTACTGGTCCTTATTTTGGAGGCAGGGTACGGCATGGTAGAGGTTTTGTGGGTCAGCCAGTTCAGTTTGCACTTCAGGTTTCGCATGGTGTTTCAGGTAACCATAGGTCTCAGAGTACCCCTTCCACACAATTTCCAAAGCCACATCAGCAGAGAGGTTGCTTTGAGTGTGGAGATACCAGCCACATGGTGCAAGATTATCCCAGACTTCGGACAGATGTGACACAACGAGGTATTCAGGCTAGGATTTTAGTTCCGGCTGCTAATATCCCTTCACCGTCAGCTTGGGGTACATGTCAGGCGAGTAGAGGGCACCCAAGAGGAGGAGGCCCGACCCGTTGATGTGTTTCCTATAGTAGGCCTGAGGCCGCTGCACCAGATGATATCGTGCATGTATGGTTTCGATTTGTTATAGAAAGCATTATTCGTATTTTCTTTGGTTCTACTTATAGGGATGAGTCCTCCTATTTTTCTTCACATGTGAAAAAGTTTCGTGATTTAGTACTGTGCCTATGTGTTTATCCCTGCTGGGAGATTCTATAGTGGTAGCTCGTGTCTACTGTTTTGTTTTTATTCATTATTGAGAGCTATGAGGTTTTGAGTGACTTTCTATTTCTCATTTCGGTAGTTTTGATGTGAGCTCTGGGTAATAGGTTACGACTTGTGATTTAGATGCTCTACCGGTGTGAGAATTCTGTTTGTGTTGTGATTTCGTCGGTGGAATTGAATAAGTAGTAGGTTTCGATTTGTATGATATGTATTCGACTTGCGATTCAGAGTTAAGGGTGAGATCCTCGCGGTGTCATGTGTTTCGAGGTGTTTGAATCGAGTTGTGTGCCACGGTGGAGTTATATCAGGATGAGATCCTTGTGATTTGTTCATATACTTTGGTTCTTCCTAGTTAAATTTATTCGTAGAATGGTACTGATAGGGAGTTGTGCCTGTCGGGCTTGTTTGATATTTCGCTTATGTGTTCCTCCTTTCATATTTAGTCATATTCGTGATGTGCTTATTGAGTTTTAGCTTGCGAGATGTGTGCCCCGGTGGTGTTAGATATGACTTGTAGATTTGGGTGAGTGTTGATGAGGTCTTCATGTTTATTGCATCGTTTCCAGTGCTGTGAAGGTTTGAAACAGGGTTCTAACGGATGTGAAGCTAATTGCCGGTGCTGGATTTGATTATGGGCAGCTGCTATGGCTAGGGTTGTTGATAAGGGCATATGTGTGATGTGCTACGTCTTGTGGTTGTACCTTGTGTGTGTAGACATAAGTTGTTGATGCTGGCGGAGGCTGATACCAGGTGTGGGTGTAGTAATCGGGTCTTTTGGAGATGATCGGATGGTGAGAATCTCGGTTCTAAGGCGTATGGGTATTGGTGGAAGGAATAAATTTCAGTTGAGATGGTGTCATCGGGCTTATGTAGGTTGGGGTGACGTGGGATCACCCGCGGGCGTATGTATGGTAAGTTCACTCAGTGATTTGATGACTTCGGAATGGTTCCTGACATGTTCGAGGACGAACATTTGTTTAAGAGGGTGAGGATGTAATGACCCGACCGGTCGTTTTGAGTATCAGCGCTCCATTCAGTGGATTAAGGTCTCGAGCAGCTCCGTATTATGTGTAATGACGTGTGTGTGTAGTTGTGTTCGGACTTCGAATGATTCGGGATTAATGTGGAAGAAGGATTCGTGTTTTAGAAGCTTAAGCGGTAAGAGTTGACCGGAATTTGACTTCTATGTAGAAAACTCCGAAATAGAATTTTTATGGTTCCAATAGCTTTGTATGGTAATTTTGGACTTAGTCATGCATTCGGATTTGGATTTGGAGGTCCGTAGGGTAACTTGAAGCATTTCGGCGAAAATTGAAAAGTTGAGGTTTTGGGAAGGTTGAGGGGTTTGATTGAGAGTTGACTTTGGTGATATCGGATTTGGAATGCGATTCCAAGAGTTGAAATAGCTCAGTTATGTCAATTGGATCTTGCATGTAATCTTTGACGTCGTTCCGGGTTGATTTGATGTGTTTCCGCATGGGTTTTAGAAGTTGGAATATTCAAAATTTCATAAGTTCGATGCATGGAGCGATTCATAGTTCCGACGTGGTTTTTTGTGATTTGAGACCTCGAGTGGGTCTGTGTTATGTTATAAGACTGGTTGGTATATTCAGACGGGGTTCCGAGGGTCCCGGGTGTGTTTCGGACGAGTTTCAGATGATTTTATTACTTGTGACCAGGTCTACTTCTGGTGTATCTGCATCTGTGGAGGTTTGATCGCAGATGCGGAGCCGCTTTTGCGAGGTTCTTGGTCGCTTCTGCGATGTGTGGGCAGTCCCTGTTGAAACGCTTATGCGACTGGAAGGCCGCATCTGCGGAAGGGGAATCGCAGATGCGTGTTGGAGGCTCCAGGTGATGTCCGCTTCTGCGGAGTTTGAGCCGCTTCTGCGCAATCGCACATGTAGAACTATGGTCGCAATAGCGATCCCTGTGTGGGCAAGTGAAGACCGTAGATGCGGAGAACTTTTCCGCACCAGCGAAAGCGTAGGTGCGCGTGTCTGGACAGAATCGCATATATGTCAAGGGTTTGATATTTTTAACATATTTTGAGTTGTAGACCCGAAATTTATTATATTCCATGATTCCATATTTATTTTTATCTTATAATTAGTGTTTTGAGTTGAGGAAAAATGGGAATTTTTGAAGAAATCTTTTAAAATGAAAGATGATGATTTGAAGGACTAATTGATATCGAAAATTCTTAATTTTGGTATGGTTGAACTCGTATCGGAATCGGTGTTCGGGTTTTGTAAATTTTATCGGGTTTCGAGGTGCGAGCCCGGGGGTTGACTTATAAGTTTTAATTAAAGATCGAAGCTTTATTATCCGGAATTGTTTTCTATGAGGTTTATTTATGGATTGAAGTTATTTTGGATAGATTTGAGCCGTTTGGAGATTGTTTCACTCGAGCAGGTCATTTAGAGTAACGACCTAGCTTCTTTAAGGTAAGTAACTTGCCTAACTTTGTGGGGGGAAACTACCCCTTAGTATTTGAGTCTTTGGTGTTAATTATATCAAGACAAATCCGTGTACGCGAGATGACGAGTATGTGCTCGGGCTTATTTGTGGAAAGTTGACCTTTTAGGGCTCTTAGGTTCTTATGTTCATTAGATATGAAGTTGTTTTGTTATGTTAAGTTCCCCATTTACTAGTTTCACCTCTAAGTGTCTTAATTGGGATTAATTGCTTCTGGGTCGATTGGTTCGGGTCCGGGGTGGTTTTGGAGTGAATTGCGACACTTAGTCTCTTAATTGGAAGCTTAAGTTGGAAAAGTCGATCGGATGTCGACTTGGGGGAAAACGACCTCGGATTTGAATTTTTATGGTTTCGTTAGCTCCGTTAGGTGATTTTGGACTTAGGAGCGCGTCCGGAATGTGATTTGGAGGTCCGTAGTAGAATTAGGCTTGAATTGGTGAAAGTTGAAATTTTGGCAATTTTGGCCGGCAGTGAAAATTTTGATATCGGGTTCGGATTGGATTTCTAGAAGTTGGAACAGGTTCGTGATGTCATTTTTGACTTGTGTGTAAAATTTGAGGTCAATCGGACGTGGTTTGATAGATTTCGGCATCGTTTGTGGAATTTGGAAGTTTAGAAGCTCTTTAGGCTTGAATCTGGGTGTAATTGGTGTTTTGATGTTGTCTTGAGTGATTCGAAGGTTCGACAAAGTTCACATGGGATTATATGACTTGTTGGTATGATTGGTTGAGGTCTCGGAGGTCTCGGGGTAATTTCGGGTGGTTAACGGCTTGATGGGAGTTGAGGAATTGTAGCTGAAGCTACTGCTACTGGTGTAACAGCACATGTGGAGTGAGGTGTGAGCCCGCATAAGCGAAGGAGGAGCCACAGATGCGGCTAAGGAGGACCTGGGCAGAGGACGCAGGTGCGATGTCATTCCCGCACCAGCAATGGCCGCAAGAGTGGATTTAGGGGCGCATGTGCGAGTTTGGACCTCAGGTGCGATGTAGTTCCCGCACCCAGGAAGACTGCAGATGCGGTCGCTTGGTCGCAGGAGCGGAGGCAGTGTGTAGGGATTATTCTGCAGAAGCGGGGCTTTGCCCGTAGATGCGAAAATGGAGCCGCAGGTGTGAGAAGTCTAGGCAGAACCTATAAATAGAACACTTCAAGGTTTTTCACCATTTTCATCATTTTTGAGCTCAGATTTTGGAGATTTTGAGAGAGATTTCGGAGTAATCATTGAGGTCTGTTCCTTGCGCCTATTATCTTCAATAATGGTGTTTCCCCACTGATTTTGCACCTAGCTGGTGAGTCTTTGAGGTGAGATTTGGGATATTAGGGCTTGGGAATTGGAGAGTGAATTTTGGGGTTTTGGAGGGGCAATTGAGGTCGGATTTTGATAAATTTGGTATGGTTAGACTCGTGAGTGAATGGGCTTTCGGGTTTTGTGATTTTCGTCGGGTTTCGAGTAATGGGCCCGGGGGGGCGGGTTGAATCGATTTCGGATTTTGGGCTATATTTCAGTAGTTTTCTTGTGGAATTGATCCTTTTAACCAATATTAATTATCTCGTACTGTTTGTGACTAGATTCGGGGCATTTTGAGGCCGATTCGAGAGGCAAGGGCATATCGGAGTAGGATTTCTACGCTGTTGAGGTAAGTAACAGTCTTAAATCTGGTTTTGAGGGTATGAAACCCCGAGAATTAGTATAATGTGAATATTTGGAGGTGACGCACATGCTAGGTGATGGGCGTGAGAGCGTGCACCGTGAGGTATTGTGACTTGGTCCGTCCCGTGAGACTGTAAAGTTGAATAGCCATTGTTATTACTTATTTTCCTTGTCTTTGAATAATTGACTGCCTTTCATGTTAGAAACCATGCTTAGGCCATATGATATCATTGTTGGGACCCGCAGCGGTCGTATACTTGTTGAATTGACTGCTAATTGATGTCTTGGACTCGGTCACAGTCTTACTTGGGTGTTATATCTCTGTTTCCTCTCATTTCTTGTTTAAACTTGGTTTATTTTTTGCTTGGGCTGGTTACTATGATATTTTGTGAGCCCGAGAGGCTAGAGAAGTTAGTGACTGAGATAGGGCCTGAGTGCCGAGCTGCGAGCTGTGAGGTATATGAATCGGGTTGCACGCCGCAACAAGCCTTCGGGCTATATATATATATATATATATATATATATTGCACGCCGCAACGAATATTGGATCGGGTTGCACGCCGCAACAATATTGGATTGGGTTGCACGCCGCAACAATATTGGATCGGGTTGCACGCCCCAACAATACTGGATCGGGTTGCACGCCGCAACAATATTGGATCGGGCTGCGCGCCGCAACAATATAGCGCTTGGGCTGAAGGAGCCCCTCCGAAGTCTGTACACCCCCAGTGAGCGCAGGTACCTATTGAGAGTGTGTATTGAGGGCTGAGAGCCGAGAGTATGAGCTGATGAGATGAGTTGAGTGACTGTTGCCTTGAGAGGTTGTACTTGCTTTTATTTATTGTTGCACTTAGTTGCTATTTGATTTTGTTGTGAAATTTCTAGAAGATTCATATCTGTTTTACTTGGGCTCGAACGGATTTGACTTATACCACCGGATTTGAAAGCATGTTAACTCTTTACTGAAAACTTTTGAAATGATCTATATTATTATAGTTCATCACTATTTCTCAGTTCCTTATTTAATTTTGTTACTTGCAGAGTTGGTTGTACTCATGCTACACCCTGCACTTCATGTGCAGATCCAGGTGTGTACGATTTTGGCGGTCGCTGAGTTCGTGCGCGGGCTGATTATCGGAGACTTAGAAGGTAGTTGTCGGCATCCGCAGTCCTTATTTCTCCTTGTTATTATCTTTTCTCTCTTGTATTGGTATTTGGCACAGACTGTAGTAGACTCTGTTTCTAGATTGTTTATTAGATGCTCATGACTTAGTGACACCCCGATGTCGGGCTATTTTTCTGCACCTATGTTTTAATTGGGTTTTACCCCCGTATTTATGAAAAACTTCGGTTATTTTAAATGTCTTAATTCATTTCTGTTAAATTTTGAAAGTGTTTTGGAAAGGTCGGCTGGCCTAATATCACGATAGGCGTCATCAAGACGGGTTAGGTTTTGGGTCGTGACACTTATGCTGATTATATATGAAGTTGTTTTGTTATGTTAAGTTCCCCATTCACTAGTTTCACCTCTACGTGTCTTAATTGGAATTAATTGCTTTCATGTTCCACTCTTATTGCCTATTTGACTCTTGTGTGCCTTAACTGAAGTCGTTGCCTCTTTGATTGCCATGCTATCCATTCCTAATTGCTTATACTTAATTGAACTTGCCATGCTATCTGTTCCTAATTGCTTATACTTAATTGAACTTGTTGTATCTCGTCGTAATTGCTCAACCCTAAATAAAGTTTAGTTATCCTTTATCGTAGTTGCCTCTTCCTTATTTGGAATTATTGACTCATGTTATCTCCCTTGTTGTCGAATTCTACTTTTGTGGAATCATTCATTACATATTATTTCTCCCTTGTTGAGCTTTTCTTATTGAGATTAGTATTTCCTATTGTGTTTGTTCCTTGTGATCCCATTCTACCGCTTCTTTGTGATCCAAAGTTCTTGAGTTGATTTACTTGTCGTATTCTCATGCTATTGTTATTGTTGTTGTTGTTGTTGTTGTACTCAGTTTGTTGAGCCGGGGTCTATGCGCGGTTGTGGTATTGATACTGTTTAGATGAAATGTTTTTGAATATGGGCATATGTAGTGAAAGTCATTCTATTGTGATGTTGTGTTTTTGACACGTGGTATGGTTGGGAGGTTTTGTTTGGGTGTTTGTACGAGGTTTCTATCGTGCTATTGTTACTATTGATATTTGCACATGCGGCATGACAAGGCAGGATATATATGTGGGTTTGCACATGTGGCGAGACAAGGTGGGAATATTATTATGCGTGTGCGGCGATACAGGGCGGTCATTTACTTTATTATTGCGCACGTGGCGAGACAACGTGGGCTATGTCGGGGACTGATTTGTGATGACTTGTGATGGCCTGAGGGAAGTATTATTGTTGTTATTTGTGTAGTGGTGTGTCCATCTTGTATTAGTTATACCATGTACACTTCGTGGTGGTCGTTTCTTATGTGCCATTTATTGTCTCTACTCTTACTTGTGACTTGAGTTGTGGTATAACACTTGCACAAGCATACACATACTTTATCACCCTATCGATTTAAGAAGATGAACCCTGATGTTACCGATCATTTGTACGTACTCCGTCTACTTGTCTTATAAATGAGGATTGTTCTATTGGCACGTGAGTCATCCGTGCAGTTATCAGTTGTAATGAGGGCACAAGATGCCAAGTGATTAGAGTTTATGAATCGGGACACGTGAATTGTGTGCGTTTTGAGGTTTGGTACCTCGTGGGTATTTTTGAATAAACCTGATTCGAAAGAGGTTATTCTTATTAGGTTGCTACTTGTCTTTCTTTTACTTGTTTTTCACCGAATTTAAACTATGTCCAGCTTACTCTACTGTGTTATTACTTGTGGTGTTCCACTGCAAATTGTTGCTTCTATTTCCTATTGCAAGCATCGTATTATTGTTGTCATTATGCGTAGTTCTGTAGAGATATCATACTCTGTTAGTCCTATACCTATACTTGTTCAGGTTATCTAGTCCAGTAGGTGTCATGACTGTCCCTCGTCACTACTCCACTAAGGTTAGTCTTGATACTTACTGGGTACCATTGTGGTGTACTCGTACTACACTTCTGCACATTTTTCTGTAGATCCAGGTAATTCAGAGTCAGTCGATCGCTAGCTAGCTGTACGGATGTTGCTGTGGAGACTCAAGGAAAACATGTTGTTGCGTTCACAGGCCTCGGAATCACCTTCTATTATTGTACTTGCACTATTCATATCTATTTTGAAACAGTTATATTTTGAGGTTTTTGTAGCAAACGCAGTAGAGCTTATGACTTGTACTACCGATTTTGGGAATTTAAATTATGTATTAGAGTTTTATCTCATATTCTTCGTTTGATGGTTGATTTCTTCTATTAATTCAATAAGTATTAGGCTTACCTAGTCTTAGATACTAGGTGCCATCACGACACCCTACGGAGGGAACCTAGGGTCGTGACACCTTCCCGGTAGGGTGTTGTTCCAGCTGACTGGTCATTGCTCTCCACTCCTTTGGAGTAGCTGTTCAAAGTCAATAGGTACTGAAGCACATGTTCTAAACATTTTGGGTATGGTGGGGCCCTATCCCGACCAAGTTATGTATATATTTATCTCTTTTGGTTCTCTTAGAGACTTGCGAACTTGAGATAGTTATATGTAAAAAGGGGGAATGATGACTCTGTTACAGTTATTAGATGCATGGAATGTCAAACTTTCTTTTGCCAATCAGTTGTTCATATTTCAATTCTGGTGATAATACTTGGAGGCCTCAGTGACTTAAAGGATGTACTAACGGATGTCGGTTAGCGCGTGCCTTCGGGCGTCGTGCGCCGGTTACAACTCCCAAGTTTGGGGTGTGACAATAAGAGATGATAATTGGGGCCTAGGGCAATGCGTGGTATGATGTGTATTTCCATGCGGTGGATATGATGTTGGCACGATGAGTATTTATGTGCGGTTTGAAATGAGATTGATTTGTTGGTTGTTACCGTGTGAAAAGAAAAGAAGTTGGATTTCTGTTATGATTACTTGTTCGTTAGGCATGCACATGCTCTCTACATTGGTTTCCATCAATATTATATGTTTTGTATGTTACTTTCACGCTGGTGTTCTTTGTGGAGTTTTTCTATATGTTTCCTATTTGGTATCTTACTATGTTATCTAGGTTCCTATCTTATTGGTTACCATTACATCTATGTTTTTACTTGAGTTATTACTGCTACCTGCCCTTACTTAGGTCATGCTCTTACTTGTTGCTAGCCTTTACATGTTACATGCCCTTAATTGTCACGTGATTTACTTGTTAGATGCCTTAACCTGCTACATGCCTTACTTACTACATGATTTCACTTACTACATGTCTTTACTTACTATATACTTTTACTTACCATATGCCTTCACTTATTCTATATATTTACTTGGTGCATGCCTCTACTTGCTACATGATTTCACATATTGAATGCTTTCATTTGTCTGTTCTTACTTGACAAAGATCATTACTCGTTTCATGTCCTACTCTCTTTTGCTTAACCGAATTGGGTGACTTTTAGATTGGTTGTGGTTATGCTTTGTGGAAACCTTATCATTATATACAGTAGACTAGCTTTTGATATTGAACTGCTCATCTTACTCTGTTTGAGTTTTATTACCTAGTTGAATACTCGCGTGTTCATTTTCTTAGTGTTACATTATGAATTTTTCCCGCTTGTGGTTTCATATGATATTGCTATATATTGGGATCGGGTTGCATGTCATAACAGTGTTTATTAATATTGGGATTGTGTTGCATAACGCAACAATGTTTATTAATATTGGGATCGAGTTATACACTGCAACAGTGTTTATTGATATTGGGATTGAGTTGCACATTAAAACAGTATTCGTTGATATTGGGATCGGGTTGCATGCCACAATAATGTTTATTAGTAATGTTTGATTATGATCCTTGCGTGTAGTTCATGATTAGTATTTTCTTCATAAGAAATGGTTATGAAGTTACGTCTTGTTTCCATGTCTGTTAACTTGCTCCATAGCTCTCTAGTTGATGCTCTCCCTATTATATGACGTATCTCTTGCCTTGTTTTTCCTGCTTATCATCTGCACAGGTACATAGTAAGTGAGTATCGTTTGACTTAAAACCTCTTCACTACTTCATCAGGGTTAGTCACGATACTTACTGAGTACATGGGGTTGGTTATACTCATACTACACTTCTACACCTTGCGTGCATATCTTGGAGCTATGGAACATGAAGCCTTGCATTGAAGACGTTCCAGTATTTCCGATTAAAGCTACCTCTTGTTCATGGTAGATTAGGACTAAAATTCTTTTTATATAAATTTCAAATAGATATTATATTTATTTTTCATATCGGCTTTGTAAATCTAAAGCATAGTAGCTCATGACTTTACTACCGGTCTTTGGGAAGTTGTATAGAATTCAGTTATTTTCGTTCTTGTTGTTATTGACCTTTCACTTGAGTTATCTTATTGTATGGTAGGCTTACCTAGCACTGGAGTAAGGTGTCATTACGACTAGGTAGATTTTGGGTCGTGACAAGGATTAAGTGCCAACAATCTACAAGACCAACCTAGCAAGACCAGGTCCTTCACTAGGTCCTTCGACCAACCCAATATATCTTCCATGTTTGTTAATCATCAAAACCAAAATTTATCAATTTTCAATAATTTTTCTCTTTTTGATGATGACAAATAAACGTACACAAAAACCCCATATAATCCATGCTTGATTTTTTTAGTTGAAAATAGAATAACCCACACACAACACTTAAGAACATGATTATATGAAAGTAGGCTAAACCAGATTCTTTGTACCACTTTTGTGCAAATTTCAATCTTCTTCCTTTTGGCATCATTTTATATCAATATCTAACCGTATGCCAAACATGTTGTAAGAATGTAATAGCAATCCTATGGACGCTGGGGCTACACAACAAATAATCAAGTTAAATACTCTCAATAACATTATTCTAAGGATGATAGCAAAAACCAATTGCAATGTAACAGTTAAGCACTACAACATCACAATAGAACTAAAAAGCATGATTGTTCAACAAAAAACCACAGGATCAAAAGGTAATTGAACTTATTTCATAGAAAAAAATGTAAAGGACCAGGTTCAAGGGTTTTGGGAATAATGAAAAGTTTTTCTTGTCTCCTTTCTCAACTGTAATAATAATTCCTCCTTTCACCATTTTGGTTCCAATGAACTTGCACAATACCTTATTCACATTCTTCTTTTTCAGTCCTCCTTTTTTTCTTTTTGGAGGAGGTGCTGAGGAACTAATTTTTCTTCTTTTGAGGCTCCCTTTATTCATATACAATACACAGAAGTTTTGCACAGGTGTAACGGACTAACCTTCCATTCATTGCAACCCTATAGATGGCTAAGGTGTATAACTTTTTAATATATGTAAAATCAGACAACATTCACTTTCACTTTTGTGCAAACACATATTCTTCCCTTTTTTTTGTTTTTTTTTTAAATAACACTCAGCTCAATTTTTGTTCAATCATAAATTTCAGCTCCCCCTCTGTATGTGCATTATTTTTTATGCACTTAAATCAATGCTCTTTTTGAACCTCAACTTCTGATTCCTCTTTGTATGTGCATCTTTTTCTCCTTTTATATTTTATGACTGACAATGTTTAAGATATGTGTGAGGCTGGGGCTGTAAAACGTTTGAACGTTGTGGGTATAGGATGCATTTTTAAGTAGAGTTTAGACTGGACTACGTGACTTATACAAGCAAAACATGAATTCAGTCTAAAGTGAGTGAGTGCATCCTAGACACTGACGAACCAGGTTCCTCTACTTGTTTCTTCCCAACTTGGAATAACGCTTCATCTTTGACAATAAGGGTAGCATCATTATACCATTGTGAGAACTGTTATATCTTATTCTGAGTGCATACTTTTTACAGTATAAGCCTAGGAAAGACATTTAAGTCATTTTAGCAAACATCAAATACATATTATACTAGCCAATCATTGAAGACTCAAGCAAGCACACATGTGAGTTTACTCAAACCAAATTTTAGCATATTCTTTTCAAATGAACCATGTTCAATGCTTTGGTGAATATTTCAATAACTTTTTTCCCTTGATTAATTTAAACCATGCCCAACATCAGAGGAGCCTACTTCAGGACCAGCTCCCTTGACTGGTTCCTCAATATGTGTACTTACAAATATTTTATCACTTGAAGCTTGACTTCAAATAATATCCATTTCAAAGTCATCATCCAGCACATTCTTCTCAACTAAAGCATTAGATTTTTCAAAAATCACATACGCACTTTCAAGCTTACCGTCCACAACCAAATACACAAATCTATAGAGTGAGAGAGTGACTTACCTATCTTACAATTATTAATAATTAAACTTTTCTTACCAAAAGACACACTCCCTCTTTTGAAGGTTGTTCGTAAGAGAAAATTTGATTTATCTTCAGTTTTGTCCCTTGAGCATTCAATATACAAAATCAAGTAGCACAATTGGTTACTCCCTCTCACTTTGGCCTGCAAAACTAGATTAGATGTTAGATTTAGAAAACTAGACTAGCTTGGGTCCCTTATTTTGACTAAAGAATGAATCAAGTGCCTCTTAGTCCAACTAGACAAAATATATTTTTCTATTTTTACTTTTGCCTTAAACAAAGCTGTGCAACTATCATTGAAGTGACCGATATTACCACAACATGTGCACAACTTATTTTTTTATAAATTTCTACATACTTAGAATAGTTTAGACAAAGATTTCTCATATTCAATTCCAGTCTTATTCCTGTTATGATTTTCTTTCAGCTAATTTAGCGTATCTAAGGACTTGTTCCACATAGTGATTTTGGTAGGTTCTTAATTAGCTTTGTTCAGATTCTCTTCAAGTAATATATTCTTTTCAGTTTCAATGTACAAATTTTCTTTTGTCCTTTCAATTCATTTTCAAGAGCAATCTGAATTTCACTAATTAATCCCTTATCATTACTAAGTACTTCGTTTGATTTCAGATTTTCAAGTTTAAATGTTGCATTTTCAGTTTTAAGAACGTGAATCTATTCCTTAAGATCTTTGATTTGGTTTTCAAGTTCAACATTATTATGTAGAAGACTTAAGGAGTCTAGTTTAACACTTGAAAAACTATTCATCAACTAATCATTATCAACACTCAACCTATCAATTTCATTTATCAATGAGAGCACTACAGGCATCAATTCTTTCTTAGATAGTGCATGAATATTTTCTTTGAGATCAGAAAGGTTAACCTCATTATATTTATTCTCAGAGTTTGAGTCACTCATGCCCATCATAGCAAGAAATGTCATTAATACCACTTTCCGCAACCAAATCAATATTCAACCAAGACTTTTACTTTAGAACAAGCCTCCCAACCAACTGAATCTAACCAGATATCGTTCAAACAATTCAAAATAAGCTTTAGAAACAACCCCCGAACGGAAAAGACTCCATTTTGATCATTTTTTAAAAAGTCAACAAAAACCAACCCTGGGCCTGTTTGGTCAAAATCCGAGATTCGGACCAAAACCCGATTACACATTCATCCTCGAGGTTATGTGATTTATTTCGAAATCTGACCTCAATTTGAGGTCTGAGTTTCATTTTACAAAATCCCTAAATTCTATCCAAAATCCCTAATTTCTACCATGAAATTCATAGATTTGATGTTAAAAACTCATGAATTAGAGATTCTTACCAATGAATTTGAGAAGCAAAACTTCTTCAAAAATTACCTCTAGAGTGTTTGGGGTTGAGAAATGGTGTAAAATGAACTATGTCCCGATTTCCCTCTCTTTTACCCAACTGTAGACATCGCATTTGCGAAGTCTTGTTCAGTAATGCGATGTCCGCAAATGCGAGACACTGATCACAAAAGCGATCAGTGCATCAGACAGTCAAAGTTGCAAATGCAAGATAATTCTTGCAAATGCAATCTACCCCTCCATCGCAAATGCGAGCTGAGCTTCGCATATGCAAAGCTATCCAAAATGCCTAGGGATTGCAAATGCAACCAAAATGTTCGCAAATGCGAACGGCCCACATCCGCAAAAGCGAACTTGCCTTCACAAATGTGAAGGCACCCAACCCAGCCCCTTTATCGTAAATGAGATACAGTAACCGCAAATACGAGATAGACCTTGAAAATGCGAGATCTCCAAACTACACCATCAACAGGCCTTGCACCATCAATTCTAAAACCATCCAAACTCATCTGATACTCACTTGAAACTCACCCAAGTACCTCGAACTACAAATTGAACACTCACACAAGTTTAATAACATCCTACATACTTTCTCACTACCTCAAATCAGCATAATAACATTAAATAACACAAATTGATCATCAAAACTCAAGAATTTCAACTTTAAAACTCACTTTCATAATTTTTCACATAAAGCGCTGAAATGCGCTCGGGTCGGCGCACACTCCAACCAAATATGCATACAAGTCCAAAAATATCATACGAACCTACCGGAATCGCCAAAATACCAATCCGAGGTCGTTTACCAAGAATGTTGACCGTGGTCAACTCAAGTCTCATTTTAGAAAAAATTTACATTTTCTTCAAAATTTTACGTAAAAGCTTTTCGGAAAACAACACGAACCACGCACGCAAATAGATAAATATCAAATAAAGCTATGGGAGGTCTCGGAATACTGAAATTAATGCTAGTACTCAAAACGACCTATCAGGTCATCACATTCTCCACCTCTAAAAGAAACGTTAGTCCTCAAACGAACACAGAAATGTACTTCGACTGGTAAAAAGGTATGCGTATCTACTCCTTATATCGGACTCGAAATCTCATGTAGCCTCCTTAATCGGCTGACCTCTTCAATGCACTTTCATAGAAGGAAAACTCTTAGATCTCAATTTTCGAACCTACCGGTCTAGAATAGCCACATCTCTTCCTCATAGGTAAAATTCTCATCAAGCTGCATTGTTTTGAAGTCTAAAACATGTGACATGTCCTCATGGTACTTCCGAAGCATGGAAACGTGAAGTACCGGATATACCTCTGCTAGGCTAGGAGGCAATGCAAGCCTATAAGCAACCTCCCCAACTCTCTCCAAGATCTCAAACGGACCAATAAACCTCGGGCTCAACTTTTCCTTCTTCCGAATCACATCACGCCCTTCATGGGTGACACTCAGAGAAGAACCTTCTCACCCACCATGTAAGACATATCTCGAACCTTTCGGTTCGCATAACTTTTCTACCTGGACTGAGCTATACGAAGTCGCTCCTAAATCACGAAACAAATCAGTGCCCAACAATGAAGCCTCTACGAGGTAAAACCAACCAATCGACAAACGACATCGCCTCCCTTATAAGGCCTCGTACGGAGCTATCGGGATGCTCAATTGATAGTTGTTGTTGTAGGTGAACTCCGCTAGAGGTAAAATCTGGTCCCATGAACCTGCGAAATCAATAACACAGGCACGTAACATGTCCTCCAAGATCTGAATGTGAACTGCGTGCCTCAATCAGAAATAATAGAAATGGGCACACCGTGCAGGCGGATAATCTCTCAGATGTAAATTGAAGCCAGCCGCTCTGATGAATAGGAATTCATTACTGGAATAAAGTGTGGGGACTTGGTCAATCGGTCCATAATAACCCAGATTATGTCATATTTCCTCAAGGTTCATGGTAAGCCTACCACAAAATCCATAGTGATGCACTCCCACTTCTTTCAGTATTTCCAATATCTGAGTCAATCCACCCGGTTTCTGAAGCTCATACTTCACTTCAAAGACTGAGACATAGGCAACAATATCTTTCTTCATACTTTACCACCAATTATAATGACCCACCAGTTATTTTGAGCATTTGCATTCTGTTCAAATGTTTGAAGTCTTGAGTAGCTTCATATGATGTATTATGACTTGTGTGTATCATCGGTTTCAATTTTCGGGTGATACAGAATTAGTTTGGAAGAATGATTTTCATGTTTGAAGCCTTAAGTAGGAAGAGTTGACCAAGTTTGAATTTTGTGTATTTGACTTCGAATTGGAGTTTTGATGGTTCCGTTAGGCCCTTATAGTAATTTTGGACTTGGGCATATGCCCGAATTTTCATTTGGATATTTCTAAAAGGTTTCGGCACTAACTACGAAAGTCAAAAATTTGAAGGTTTGGAGTGTTCATAAGTTTGACCGAGAGTTGACTTTGATGATATCGGGTTCGAATTATTTTTACGGGAGTTGGAATAGGTTCATTATGTCATTTGGAACTTGTATGCCAAATTTGGGTTCATTCCGGATTTGTTAGGCTTGAATCGGACGCTAGGTTCGAAGTTTGAAGTTAATAAACTTAAGAGATTGATCTTGATCGACGATTCATGGTTTTGATATTTTATGTGTGATTTGAGGCCTCGAATAGGTCCGTATTATATTTTGGGACTTATTGGTATGGTCGGACAAGGTTTTGAGCGGCTCGCGTGAGTTTCGGGGGTGATTTCAGACCATTTTCAACTGCTGGTTTTTGGCTACATGGGTATACATTGCGATCGTGGAGAATTGGTCGCGATCTCGAAGAGTAAAATGGAGAAATTTGACCTGTGAATTGCGTTCGCGGAGGAAGCTTCATGTTTGCGAACAAGAAAATCTGCTATCACTAAGCTGACTTTGGAAGCTTATATCTTGCAATCAATAAGAAATTTGGAGATGATCCAAAAACGAAAGTTGTAGTCATTTGTTTCTAGTTTTTATAAAATCATATTGTTTATCATTTGGAGTTTTGTAAAAAAAAGGTTATGGTTGTTATATTACAGGCTATGTGGAAAGAGTTTAGGAAGGTAATGGAATTTGTTCATCGTGATCACGAGGTTTGTGACTGCGATCACAAAGAAGGACCACTGGTCGTGCATTAAAACATCAAATTTCGGGATTTTGAGTTTATTTTATCATATTTTTAGCTATGAAACTCGGATTTGAGTGATTTTCACCAAAAGGATAGGGGTATGTGTTTTTTACTTGGTATTGATTATATTTCATGAATCTATCTTCGATTTTGGAATTTGGATTATAAATTTTAAAGAGAAATTGGGGGGGGTTTTGTCTAAACTTTCCTAAAGTGAATTTTTTACTTTTGATCATCGATTCAGAGTCGACTTTGAGTGAAATTAATATGGTTGGACTTGTAATTGAATGGGTTATCGGATTTTGTGAGTTTTGCAGGTTCCAAGGTGCGGGCCCAGGTTTGACTTTTTTGTTGACTTTGAGTAAATGTGCATGTCCCGGTCTTTATGACATTTATGTACTCTTAGAGGCTTGTAGACATATGTCATGTATCTGGATGATTGTATGGCCTTGTCAGCCTATGTTTTGAGTGTACAAATTATCATGTTGGCCTTATAGGTCCATATGTCACATGTATAAGTTTTTATTCCATGTTGGGTCGTCCTATGTCGAGTATTCTCTTATGTTTAATTCTGGCTATCTCATGGCGGCCTTTCCGACACATTTATCCATGATAGTATGATAAGCATGATACGTTATGTTGGTACTCGGTTGAGTTAGGCACCGGGTGCCCGTCGCGGCCCTTCTGTTTGGGTTCTGACAATAACAACACCATACCACGGAAGTAATACCCTTCCCATAATGGCTAAAATAGAATATTACAAAATGTAAGACAACTTATTTCACATTGTTATGACCATTTTACACAACTAAATGGATAGTACTTTGTGAGTAATGTACTAGACAAGTTCAAAAGAAATCAGTCTCAAACACACTTAGAGGCAGGAACATTATCCTATTACTGTTAAAGAATCAAACAACTAGGATCATACATCTTAAGAATAGAGTAGTTGCATGATTTGAATCTATGAGGTTCCTGACTATAGATATATTCCATTCGTATCCTAAGTCTTAACTTCTAGCATGTATATAAGCTAACAATCCCCATTGAAAACCTCTGAGGATATTAACAGAGATACAAGTTAACCACTTCAATTAATTTCTTTAAAAGGTGCAGACAGAGGTACCACTACCAATTATCATTACAACTTCTAAAGAATATTAACAAGATTATAGACTAACAATTGCAATTAGAGCTCTAAAGATATTAGCAAAGGTCACAGATTCATAACTTCAGTTAGAATTTCTAAGAATGTCAACAGGTTTGCCAGTCAACAAACTTCAATTAGAATTTCCAAAGAATATCAACAAAGATGCAAACTGCTAACCTAGTTAGGACTTCTAAAGGTATTAACAGGGTCACAAGTTCATATTCCAAATTAAGACCTCCAAAAGAGTATTAATAGAATCTTAAGCTAACAGTTTTGTTTATTCTAAAGTTCAAGACATGACTACTTCTTCCTAAGAATTTTAAACTTTATACTAATCTATTTGGAGGAACAAAGCATGATGTGAAACTCAATCAGTAGCAACAGGAAGTTCATCCAAAGTTGCTAGGTCTGTCTTGTTCATGCAGGCTTAAAGAAGCTCTAAGGATAGCATGGACATGCACATGGTTATGGAAAGCAAACAGAAAGTATTGAAGGATCAAATGAGTGCAGGATCACTTATACAAGGAACATGGAGTCAAATTATCTCACAAATGAAAATGCCATCATCATTAAGCTAACAGCGTCAATACATGGATTTTAGAAAAGGGGTAGGGATGTTATCACATTGGGAAATCTATCGAGCAGGTTAAGTATAGGATTTCAAACATAGTGGAGCTTAGTTTTAACAACTTAGAATACTAGAACTTGCACAAAACCTCATGACTTAGGTCAAACATGTGATGAACTTCAAAAATATATACAAAGATGGTACAGAACTCAGTCTGCTCAAGTCATGCTCATATAGTGTGATCAAACAACAATAAGCTCATCAGAGAGTCAATGACCTCTAAAGAGTTTACAAGAATTAAATAAAGCATGCTAAAGGAGATGATAAGTTCAAATATCATAAACCAGCATTCCCAGACCAAGGTGACAGCCTCACTGGAACAGATTCACATTTGTTTAAATCTAGTTTAATAAATAAGATACTACAAATACAGATGATACTTAAGGCAAAATAACAATACTTAACAGAACATCAAGGAAGCCTAAAGAAAGCAAATATCAGGATAGCTTAATAATTATTAGACCATTCTTAAGGCTTAACAACAGAGATAGGCCACCAAATGCTCATTAGGTCTATCACAGAACTCTCACTCCAATAACTAAGGGAATTCATGATTTCTGAACATATTTAATAACTATGTGTCGCTAACAAAACAGATAAAATAGTCAAAACATTGATGCATCGTTAACAATTATCAATAGCAAAAGAGTTCATACTTAACCAACCAAACAAACAAAGAGGGATAGGGTTAAAGTTTACTCACCTTCTCTAGGGCAGCATACCAAACCGGAGTTCAACTTAGTTGTGTAGGATCCAAAACTTCAAGCTTGAGGAGTGAAATAACTCGGAAAAATAAGAGAAATAGAGATTAAGCAGAGAGGACTTAAGCTTCTAAATTTTAAGGATTTTTATATTCGTATGAGACTTTAGGTGCTTGTTAGGTCTGGTAGGTGAGAGAATTCAAGGCTCTATTTATAGTGCTACTCAATGGCTTAGGGTTTCAGTAAATTCAAACTATGAGTGGAAGATGATGAAGGGTGAGTGACAATGGCAAGGCGAGTGAAATCAAAGACGAACAGAGGGAAAATAAGCGAGAAATTTACCTGAGCAAGGAAAGTTTGACCGTTGAAGGCCAAATCGATTGAAAAAACTCGAGAACCCAGAGGTCACCACGTTTGACCTCTGGGTAAAGAATCCTCATGATAAATCTTCTGGAAAAACTCCATGCATGCTCCGATTTGACGGATCATAAGAGGATTTGAACGATTTGAAGTTGCATCTTTAAGTTAGGATTTTCGGATTTGGGGGATTTTGAAATGGAGTGATGAAACGGGAAAGAACTCAGCGGGAATCGCGGGTACAGGAGGCATGGAGGATGAATCTCTGTATGGATTCATGACCTTGCACGAATTTGTGCAAGGTCTTTGATTGACTTGAATTGTGAGGTTGAGAGAAGAGGGAGAGAAAAGGTAAATGAAGGAGGCAGGGTCAGGAGACAAATGATTTGGGGGTAAGGCTGAGTCGTCTCTAGGGTTAAGAAGAGTGAGAGTAATCTGGGGCTATTGGATCATTTGATCAACGGCCCTGATAATTCAAGATTTAACCATTTAAAATAATGGAATATGTGGGTCGTTAGATCTCCAGGTTTTGACGGCTAAGATTAAATCCTAAAAGATTAAAGAATAAAATAAAAGGGATATTAAACGCGGACCGTTGATGAAATAAATCAACGGTCCAGATCTATTGTGCTTTTTTTTGTGAGTGAGAGAGACTGGTGATGTGGTGTGCCCTGGTTGGTTTAAAGGTAATGGCAAGGATTGCCATGGTGAATTGGAGGGGTGTTTGGACTGGGTCATTTTCGGATATAGGCTGGTGTATTGGGCCAAAAATAATTTAAATAGTAGTCAACCCATGTTTAATTAGAAATTGCTATTATAACCTTTTAGCCTTTTGATCCTTTTTGAAATTAAATTAAATAAGCTTAATTATTTTCAATGAAATGTAGTAGGAATTATAATCATCAAATATGCTACTAATTATTGTAATTAATTGTTTATAAATACTTTTTTTAAAATTATAACACTAATTTTGAATTATTAACATAGTAATCTAATTAATCAAGATTTTAAGAAGTAATTCGTTAAATTAATTATAAAGCCTATATGGTGTATTTTAGAAATTATTTTAATAGTATAATAATAGTAGTAAGTATATTGGTAATTACATAATACTAATATTAGGTTATTAAAACTAATCTTTAATTAATTTTGTAAAAGTAGGTATTTATTGATAGAAAATTCTTTCAAAACATTCATTGTAAATTATTAAGTACAATAAATTAATTTTAAAAATGAGGGTCAAAATTGATCGTCAACAGATTGTAGCCAGCCAAACACAAGAAACGCCTAATCTCTATAGCGGTAGAAGGTCTGGGACAACTTTGATTTTCCTCAATCTTCTTCGGGTAAACTTTGATCCCATCACTTGAAACCATGTGCCCCAACAATGCCACCGAGTTCGCCAAAACTCACACTTGGAAAACTTAGCATACAACTTCTTCTCCCTCAAAATTTGAAGCACAATTCTCTAATAATGCTCATGATCCTCATCATTATGGGAGTATACCAAGATATCATCAATGAACACAATAATAAAAGAATCCAAATATATCTTAAATGCATTGTTCATCAAATGTATGAAAGCTATTGGGGCATTAATCAAACCAAAAGACATCACCAAAAACTCATAACGCCCATAACGAGTCCTGAACATCGTCTTAGGAATGTTCGAAGCCCTAATCTTTAACTGGTGATAAACCGATCTCAAGTCAATCTTCAAGAACACCCTGGCACCTTGAAGCCGATCAAACAAATCATTAATATGAGGCAATGGATACTTGGTCTTGATAGTGACCTTGTTCAATTGCCTATAATCAACGCACATCCTCATAGAACCATCCTTCTTCTTCACGAACAACACTGGCGCACCCCAAGGAGAAATATTTGGCCTAATGAATCCCTTATTCAATAATTCCTGCAATTGATGCTTCAACTCTTTCAACTCAGCTGGAGCCATGTGATACGGTGGAATAGATATGGGCTGAGTGCCCCACACCAAATCAATACCAAAGTTAATATCCCTATTGAGTGGCATGCCCTGTAGGTCTGCGGGAAACATCTGGAAGCTCCCTCACTATTGGGACTGAATTAACAATAGGAGTATCAGCACTAACGTCTCTAACAAAGTCCAGATATGCCAAACACCCCTTCTCAACCATCCGTTGAGCCTTCAAAAATGAAATCGCTCTACTAGGAGTGTGACCAAGAGAACCCCTCCATTCCAATCTTGGTAACTCCAGCATAGCCAACATCACAGTCTTAGCATGATAGCCAAGAATAGCATGATATGGAGATAGCCAATCCATAACCAGAATCACATCAAAATCCACTATATTAAGCAACAGAAAATTAACCCTAGTCTCATAACCCCCAATAGTAACCACACAAGAACGATATACACGATCCACCATAATATAATCGCCAACAGGTGTAGATACATAAATAGGAATATCAAGAGAACCACGTGGTATATCCAAATAAAGAGCAAAATATAATGACACATATGAATAGGTGACCCCAAATCAAACAACACAAAAATATCTCTATGACTGACTGAAACCATACCCGTAATCACAGCATCTGAGGCCACCGCCTTGAGTCTACTAGGAAAAGTGTAGCATCGAGCCTGACCACCACCGGTCTGACTATCACCAACTTGGCCCCCTCCTCTAGGACGACCTCTGGATGCATGTACTCCCCCTCTAGCTAACCGGGCTGGGGATAAAGCAACTAGTGCGAGAACTACTACATGAGAAATCTGTGGAGCTGCGCCTCTAGCAAGTTTGGGAAATGCCTCCTCACATGGCTGCCCTCTACACTCATAACAATCCCTGACTGATAGAGGTTGCTGAACCTAAATATGTCGTTGATGTCCCGAATAGCCACTAAAAGAACCTAGAATCTACGGAGCACAATTACAAACTCACTAGGAGGGCACTGAGAGATGATGGAACTGGAGTGCTAAAAGAAGGTCGAGACACTGCACCCTTGGCCACAAGATATGCAGAATAAGTTGGCTTACCATGATGGCCTCTACCAAACTGACCCCTACCTCTAGATGAGGTACCACAAAAACTCCCAGAATGATGAGGCCTCCCATCCCTCATCATAGCCTGAGTATGGATACGCTCGATCCTCCGAGCTATCTCCATAGCCTGATGAAAAGTAATCACAATCTTTGACTCTCGGGCCATAGAAATCCTAATACCATAAGTCAATTACTCAATCAATCACCTCACCTTCTCTGCCTTAGTGGGGATCAAGAAATCAACATGATGAGACAACTCTATGAATCTCGCCTCATACTCAGCCACAGTCATGTGATCCTACTAAAGGCGTTAAAACTGACCTCTAAACTCATCCCTCTTGGTGTGTAGGATGTACCTCTCCATAAATAAGTGCAAAAACTGAGTCCAAGTAAGAGGAGATGAACCTGCTAGCCTACCTAGCTCATACATCTACCACCATCTCCTAGCAGCCCCTCTTAACTAGAATGTAGTAACGTCTATACCATTTAACTGTACCAAGCCCAAATTGTGAAGCATCTTATGGCATCGATCTAGAAAGTCATGTGCATCCTCAAAAGCATCACCATCAAAGTGAGGATGGTGTAACCTCTGAAACCTCTCAAGACTCTTCTGATCCTTAGTAGACATTGTCGGCTCAACCACGGGTCTAGCTACCACTATAGGTTGCCTGCCACCAGTTAGCAATACACCCGGTGTCTGAAATATCACTGCAGCCTCTCTGGAGTGCAAGTGACTGGGGTCTGAGCTCCCCCATGCAGCTTGAGATGTGGCTGAGGCCACTGGAACCACTCCAGCCTAAGTCAATGCATCGATAAAACTGACCATCTTGGACATATAGGCTCATGAAATACCGTTGCGGCAATGAAACCCTCTAGATGCTAAGGTGGCACTAGGACCTTGACATAATCATCAATAATTTGATCCTCCACCTGACTGATATTGCTCTAGCATGCCCATGGGCTACGATAGGTGCTCTACTTGTCTCTACAACTGTGTGAACACTAGGGGGAGCCTTGGCCCTACCCTGGACCCTACCTCTCCTGACTACAACCAATGGTGCGACCTCTCTGTCACTTGCTGAAGCGAGAGTTCTCACCATCTGTGAGAGAGTAGAAGAGAAAGATTTAGATTTGGACAATAACAACGTACGATATGATTCAACAATCATGATATTCCCATTATTTTTGGTATACCATAGTTACTATTGAATTATGGTATACCTTATTTGAGTATATTAAATGGTATTCCCAATGTTCTTAGTATACTACACATTGGTATACCAAGATTCCAAATTATGATATTCTTATTATTCTTGGTTTACTACACATATATATACCATGATTAGTGATGAATCATGATACACTTTGTTTACAACAACAATCCAGTAAAATCCCACAAGTGGGATCTGGGGAGGGTGGTGTGTACGCAGACCTTACCTCTACCCCGAGGGGCTAGAGAGGTTGTTTCCGATAGACCCTCGGTTCAAGAAGATGAAAAGTGACATTATATCAGTACCATCAACAAAAATTATAGAAATAATAACAACATCACAAGAACTAGTAAATAGATTGAAAGAAAATAATAACCAGTAAATAAGGCTCGGCACTATGAAAATGGAAGAGTAGTGTGAACACAATATTGACCATTAGCAGTCTAAGACAAAATCCTATTAGACTAGCCTCACACTGGTACGAGTTAGAAATATGCTCAACTACCTCCTAACTTATAACCTTAATGCTCGACCTCCGCAGTTTTCTATCAAGGGCCATGTCCTCGGAGATCTAAAGCCTCGCCATATCCCGCCTGTGTAATGACCCGACCGGTTATTTTGAGCTCTAGGGCATTGTTCAGCGGTTAAAGGCCTTGAGTAGCTTCACTTCATGTTCTATGACTTGTACATGTGGTCAGAATTGAATTTCGAAAAGTTCGGAATTGATTTGGAAAGAAAATTTTAATTTCGGAAGCTTTAAGTTGGAAGAATTAACTAAGGTTTGACTTTTGAGTAAATGACCTTGAAATAGGTATTTTAAGGTTCCAATAGGTTTGTATGATGATTTTGGACTTGGGAGTATGTTCGGATTGAGTATCGGGCGGACCGAAAGCATTTCGGTGCTTATTATGGAAGGTTGGCATTTTGGAAGTTTAAGAATTTCTTGAGTTTGACTTGAAATGAATTTTGGTGTAATCGAAGTTCGTTTGGAGTTTCGAGCCTTGGAATAGGTTCATATCGTGATTTGTGACTTGCACGTAAAGTTTGGCATCATTCCGAGATGTTTAAGTATAATTCAGACGCATTCGGCGAAGTTTGAAGGTTGGAAAGTTGAAAGAAAGGTTTTGGTCGTCGATTCGCAAGTTGGATTTTGTTTGACATGATTTGAGGCTTCGACTAAGTCCGTATCTTGTTTTGGGAAGTGTCAGTATGTTTGGATGGGGTCTCGGGGGCCTCGAGTGCAAATCGGATTGGAAACGGATCGAGTTTGGACTTGGGAGAAGTGTTGAGGCAGTTGGGATCTGGTGCAATCGCACCTGCGTTGAAAGGGCCGCAGGAGTGAGCCCGCGAGTGCGGCATTGTGGTCGTAGAAACGACAATTGGACAGAGTTGGGATGGCCGCAGATGCGAGGATATTTTCGCATCTGCGAGCCCGAAGATGCGAAGGATGCTCGCAGAAGCGAAAAACAAGATGGGCAGTTGGGGTCGCAGAAGTGGAAGGTCTCCGCACGTGCGGGAGAACAGGAGCATGAGGTGGACCGCAGAAGCGGTTGCGCAGGAGAGGAATTCGGCCCGCAGAAGCGTATTTGCCTGGCTTGGAGAGAACCGCACCTGAGATGGATGTTTCTGCAGGTGCGGAGCCGCAAAAGTGCAAGAAGTTCCGCATGTGCGGAAAATCGACTGGGCCGATTGTATAAAAATCAGGGTTTTGCTCATTTCACTCACTTCTCTCTTGGTTTGGGCTATTCTTGGAAAGCTTCAAGGGGATATTTTTATCATCTATGGCAAGGTAAGTTATTCCCACCTATTGTAAGATAAATACATGGATTCTATAAGGATGTAAACATAAAAATTAGTAGAAATTATGGGATTTTGGTAAAAAAAAAACTAGAATTTGGTAATTTTGGATTTTGACCATGCAATTGGACATGGAATTAGGAATAAATTATGTATTTGAGTTTGTGGTGTTATGGGTAATGATTATCTTCAAAAACTTTTGGAATCCGGGCACGTGGGCCCAAGGGTTGACTTTATCGACTTTTCGAGCGAAGTTGGAAATTATTATAAATTGATTAATTATGGGTAATATAGTATATATTTATGGATTTGCACATTGTTTGACTAGTTTTAGAGAGACGGGCATCGATTTAAGGTGTTAGAGTGGCGTTGGAGCTGACTAAGGAACTTCAGAGCGAGGTAAGTCTCTTGTCTAACTATGTGAGAGGGAAACTACCCCTAGGTGATGTATTTGATTTGTGCTACTTGTTGCGGGAGCTACGTACGTACGAGGTGACTAGAGTCCATACGTAGCTAGATTCATGTTATGTCCCGGTAGACTTAGGTTCTCGCCATGCTATAACTGTATTATTTGAGTTATTCTTTGCCTATTAAATTCCTTTATTTTACATTACGACTTGAGACTAGACTTGCGTAGAGTGATAGACTTGCTATTGTAGATATTTGACGGGCTTCATGATTAGCCGTGGAATAATTGTACTCCTCTTACGAATTTCTCCTGTGCTATGCATTTTCCTCGAAAGGTTTTCCTTACAATTTATATCTCACACGTTTATTCGTAAGTGGGGTCAAGGACCCGTTAAAGCTTCTTATTCTAATGGGATCGGGTCGTTCGCATCGGCAGTTTAATAGATGCATCTATGGTTTGTGTCGTTCAACTCTCGGTAGTGCACACAGTATGATGGAATCGGGTTGTACGCCTCGGCATTTCTATAAAATACTCTTACGGAAGTGTGGGTAATATTTGACAAGAAACCAGTGTATCTGCGAGTTTTCTTGATTTGGATTGTGATGACCTATCTAGTGAGGTCCATTATATATATATATATATATATATATATATATATATATATATATATATATATATATATATATATATATATGCTCTGGTTGAGGAGGTAACTGCTAATTGAGAGCTTGAGTTTATTGTCGAGAGGAGGATTATACCACGTGTTTATTTCCTTTACTTACTCTGCCTCACATTTGATTACTTCTTACTGTACATAATTTATTAGACCACTAGTAAGTGTTGATGTCGACCCTTCCTCACTACTTCTCCGGGGTTAGGCTAGATACTTACTGGGTACGCATTGATTTACGTACTCATGTTATACTTGATGCACTTATTGTGCAGCTACATATATGTCTGGTGGTCTTTTGGTGCAAAGGAGCGGCTATTGCGGGGACTCTACCATGAGCTGCATTCCATGTTACGATCCGCAGCATGCAGAGTCTTCATCAGAGTTATTTATATTCCCCTGTCTGATTTGTATTCCAAACAGATGTTGTATTTTATTATATTTCCTAGTTGATACCCATGCACTTATGATACCGGGTTTTGGGGGTTTATATTGGTCGTTCATCATTGTAGTTCATGTAAATATTATCGTTTTGCCTTTTAAACTCTATTTCATACTATTTAATTAATGAAAATTATGATTTCAAAATAATAAGATGAGTAATTAAGTTGATCAATCACCGTTGGCTTGCCTAACGACATTGTTAGGCGCCATCACGGCCTTTAGTGGATTTTGTGTCGTGACTGCTTGGTATCAGAGCGTTAGGTTCACTTAGGTCTCACGAGTCATGAGCAAGTCTTATAGAGTCTTGCGGATCGGTACGGAGACGTATATACTTATCTTCGAGAGGCTACAAGGTTGTTAGGATCACTTCCTTTCTTGATTCCTCTTCGTGCGATTTGAATCCTTTGAGGCTTATGCCTTTACTTCTTTCCTACTCAATTGGGCATCGAGGAGTTGTAGTGGTACAGCATATGTGGTGCAGGATGTTTTTCCCTGCGTATTCGGGCAGTCTACTATCGTCGCCTTGCGGAAGTGTATTCTATCATTTCAGCTCTGTAGGTGTATTTTTGATGGTTTTGAGGTTATGTACAAATTGCTATGACGTTCATACGTTGTTATCACACAGTATTGATGTAATTGTGGGGTGCTCGTTCATGTGTCGAGGTAGTGAATGACTTGAAAAGAGGATTTCTCGGTACATGACTTAGAGGTTCGGCATTTAATTCCAACGGAGGAAAGGCAGTCGGACTATGGATGTTCAGGCCTTGGTTGATGGAGTAACGAGACTTGAAATTTTCGAGCGTGGTGGAATTCTCATTTGTGATGTGGTGTCGTCGTCCTTGTTTGAATGTATTAAGGTTCATCGGTGTTATGGCCTTCTTCAATTTGCATTCGGGGTAGGGTGTTGTAAAGTGGTGCCTGAGAAGCAGTTGTCAGAGATGGCGGTGTGTAGCGGTTTCGAAAATCGAATTGGTGTTTATAATGTTGCTGGATTGGGACAGATGATCGTCGAGGAGGCTTAGAATTGGTAGCAATTTATTAATTCAGGTGCTACAGGTATGAATTTTGAATTGAGGCAGCAATTGGGCGACGAAGAGTGAGGAAGGACATGTGGGAGGTATCTTGCGGTGGCTGAATTACTAGCAAGTCAAATTATGAAGAGTAGAGGTCGAGGAGTTTCTTAAAGGAGGTTGTTTAACCGAAGTGGGAGTCGCAGAGTAGCATAAGGATTCTGTGGCAGGAAAGCCACTTGCCTTGATAAAGTTTAGGGCGATTTGGGAATCGTGATGGAAGGTGATTTGGTCTATGGATTTTATTTGGGATGGTAGTTACTGTACCGAGGAAGATTGAATATGGAAAGGAGGAGTTTGCTTGAAATGAAGAGGCATGTGAAAACTTGATTATCTTTTTGGGATGCAACATGACTTCGAGTTTGGAGCGCATTGTCCGACTTTCAGTCGATGTCTATGGGGAATGAACAGACTTGTACAGCTGGGGGTCGAGCGTGAGCTCAAGAGGGTTTACGGATTTTGTAGTAGTTGTACCCAGTGCAGCGCCGTTGGGGGATGTCGGTGGGTTATCTCCTGTGAGCAGGTTAGCGGTTGCGTGATGTTGATGAAGCTTCTACGAAGAATTCTACTTGCTACCCGGTAAGAGGTTGAATATGTGATTGTGGCTGATGATTCAAAATGTTCATGAAAAGCTTAACAAAAGACTTCGAAAAATTTGGCGGGTTAACGGTGCGAGATCATAGTAACTGAGAAGGGGGAATCTTTATAGGCTCTACATTATGTGAGGGTAGCTTAAAGCTAAGTGAGGGATCCCACCGTCTATGATTGGATCGCGTGGTTGTTTGCTTGTGCGGTTCCTGGTTATCGGTGCATTGGTGGATTATTTGTGACCAAGAAAAGAGAACATAAGGGGTAATTCGAGCAAGGAACTTGATGAATGTGTGTTATATTTCGCCTTATCGATTCAGGGGCAAGATTTGGGAAGACCCAGAGTTTATGCTTTTTGTGGATGTGATGTATAAAGAAAAGAATCCAGCCGGTTACTTCTTTGAGAGGGTGTTCATGTGCTAGCAGAGCATTAGAGTTCGGTTATTTTAGGGACCAAGTCAGAATGGGTGACTCTTAATAGTGGTTATAATGGGTTCAAGGATGTAGGCGCGGTGTCTAAGAATTTCGGGTTCATTGTGTGGCTAAAGACCGGGATTTCTTTTTGCAGCAGAGTGTGAGGAATACTTTAGGAATTTTTCTATGTTATCATCGGGTCTGCGGAGTAGTAATGGAGGAATGGGAGGAAGCTTCGGATTCACGGAAGGTCTTTCAAAATGGGTGTACCAGTTTGAGACGCTATTGTGCGCATGAGGAGAGTATGAGATGCTTTATGAGTATCAAGACGATGTGGTCTCGTGACTCGGGTCACTCGAGATGAGTGTTGGTCGAGTTCGCAATGTTTTAAATGGAGCTATTATTATTTCTTAGGCAAGTCAAGAGTAAATTAAAAGAAATGGAGTCGGTTAGCAATGGTTTGAATCAGCATGATTGTGGCAATGATCAATTCCTTCGGTGTGTGAAGTTATACATGTGGGTTGTGGTTGTACGTGCGGGCTTGACAGCCCCATAATTTGATTGATTTGGGAGGTATTTGATTCTAATGGCCTTGTTGTGTAAATGGATTCTGGAAGAGTTATGGCAGTTTAGACCACGACTTGAGGTTTGTGTTTTCTGCAGTATGGAAATTCAGTTACGTGTTGCAATGGTTCTTCTGAAATGAGTTAAGTGAAAGGTTTCTAGCCAATGAAGTGTTTATTCTACTAGTAGTCCAGGGGTATGATGAATTCTTGTACTCTCGTGTAGCGGCGTGATAGGTGCAGTGAGTGGCATGGGAATTGGAAGTTGAGGATCAAGGTTGCGATTCGATGTCGATAAGAATGTCACGAGCTCAGATGAGTAGGGAAGGATTCAGATGTTTAGAGTGAGCTGGCATTATCTTAGTGTCACCTGAGAATGGTGTTCTGTGGAAGAGGCATTGTGTTTTGATTTGCGAATTGTGATTTGCCTTACAGAATTAGTACAGTTTGTGGTATGGAGGTGCAGATTTTGCTACCTGGTGCAGAAGGTCATGAGAGCGTGCCCTACGAAGAAATTGTATAAGTGTGGCATGTTAGTTATTTGATTGTGAAAGATTAAAACCAAGTATGGAGATTATAGTAATATCGCAAATGTGAGAGTTTATGCCAGAGAGGCATTCCATTCCTTAGGCTTTGGACTGTGTGAGTTTGTTCTAGATTTGACGGTCGTCCTTATGTGTCATGGAAAAGGTTATTGTGGATCCTTGAAGGGTTATTAGCCCAGTATGGTATGGTCAGAAATGGCTTGAGGTCCGTTGATGGGTCTAATGTGAATATGTGCTCTACATCGGGCCGGATGTGTTCATTTAACATAGCATTGCTTATGAAGGAGTATTCGGTCATTGGATGTTATTCTCGTCGTCAGCTATTCCATGTATTACTCTATTATGCCATGTGGGTTATAAGACGGCTTGATTATTCGCACATGTGTCAAGGTCGCGTGTAGCTTGTGGTATTATATGAGCAGGATGGCTCTCGAGATGCATGTCATTTATCGAACCTTAGTTGTGCTTGGGTTTTGTAGCGTATGGTGCTATCCGTCTCCCTAGGGTTGTATTTTTTCACTTCGTGTTCTTGTGGTCGATATTCGGTATTTTGTAGGTATAAGCATTGTTAGCTTGATGGGTATTTTCTTATTTATTATTATGTGTGGATCGAGTGGCACGCCGCCACGGGTATCATGTTTGGATCGGGTTGTACGCCGCAACGGTATCATGCTTGGATCGGGTTGCACGCCACAACAGTATCATGTGTGGATCAGGTTGCACGCCGCAACAGTGAGATGATGAGTACGGTTTCCTATATTTATTCTTGTATATTTTGTTTCCCATTCTCTGAGAAGGGTTCATAGCATTTGCTCGACCGTTTTATTCGTTACGCGGGCTGGGTAGTTCCTTTCTAGAGTTCGCTTTTCCTTATGTATCGCATTCGAGTTTGTAGCTTGTTAGCGCATTGTTGGCGTCATATAAGATTTTTGGCAGTGTTTGAGATGGCTTATTGCCTGAGCAGCTTGTACTGGGTGAGACAAGATTTAGACCTAGGATCGGTGCGATCAGAGTTATGTAGGGTATATTAAAGAGCAAATATCATTATTCAATTTAGAATAAGGTAATGGTTCTTGTCAGGAGGAGAGGCTCCACGATTTGTTGATTCGGCAGGTGGTTATTAGTTTCTGTGCATCTCTTCTGTCGTGGCAGTATTGCGAGAGTTGGATCAGGTCTATATGTGTTATGAGGTGTATTGCGGGCACCGGATTTATGTAATTAAAGCTATTCTGGTCGGAGGGTGTTATTGTGATCAAGCGACCTATGTGGTGCATGGTGTGATTTCAGCAGAGGAGCATGGTCATGCTGGGTACAGTGTCTAGTGATTGATGCGGTATTCGTATGTTAGACTCGGTCCCGTGGAATATTTCGGATGTTGGAATTTGGTTCTAAAGCTTGTTAGTAGGTTTATAGGGAGGATCACCAGTCCGGCTCGAGCTAATGTGCCCAACTGGGTTGTGGTCTCACGAGTAGGTACATGAGGTGTTAACAGTGATTTTGGACAACTCCAGAGCAGTTCTTGTCACGTTCGAGGACGAACGTATGTTTAAGTGGGGAGAATATAACTACCCGACCGGTCGTTTTGAGCTCTAGCGTGTCGTTTGGCAGTTTGAGGCCTTGAGTAGCTTCACTTCATGTTCTATGACTTGTACGTGTGGTCGGAATTGAATTTCGAGAAGTTCGGAATTGATTTGGAAAGAAAATTCTAATTTCAGAAGCTTTAAGTTGGAAGAATTGACTAAGGTTTGACTTTTGAGTAAACGACCTCGGAATCGGGATTTGAAAGTTCCAACAGGTTCGTATGATGATTTCGGACTTGGGTGTATGTTCGGGTTGAGTATCGGGTAGATCGGAAGCATTTCGGTGCTTATTATGGAAGGTTGGCATTTTGGAAGTTTAAGAATTTCTTGAGTTTGACTTGAAATGAATTTTGGCATAATCGATGTCCGTTTGAAGTTCCAGCCTTGGAATAGGTTTGTATCGTGATTTGTGACTTGCACGTAAAGTTTGGCATCATTCCGGGATGTTTAAGTGTAATTCGGACGCATTCGGTGAAGTTTGAAGGTTGAAAAGTTGAAAGAAAGCTTTTGGCCGTCGATTCGCAATTTTGATTTTGTTTGACGTGATTTGAGGCTTCGACTAAGTCCATATCGTGTTTTGGGATTGTTGGTATGTTTGAACAGGGTCCCGAGGGCCTCGGGTGCGAATCAGATTGGAAATGGATCGAGTTTGGACTTGGGAGAAGTGTTGAGGCAGCTGGGATCTAGTGCAATCGCACCTGCGTGGAAAGGGCCACAGATGCGAGCCCCCAGGTGCGGCGTTGTGGTCGCAGAAGTGACATTTGGACTGAACTGGGATAGCTGCCGATGCAAGGATATTTCCGCATCTGCGAGCCCGTAGATGCGAAGGATGCTCCGAAGAAGCGAAAAACGAGCTGGGCAGCTGAGGTCGCAGAAGCGGAAGGTCTCCGCACGTGCGGGAGCGCATGAGCGTGGGATGGACCGTAGAAGCGGTCGCGCAGGAGCAAAATTTGGTCTGCAGAAGCGGATTTTCCTGGCTTGGAGGGAACCGCACCTGCGATGGATTTTTCCGTAGGTGCGGAGCCGTATAAGCGCAAGATGTTCCGCAGGTGCGGAAAATCGATTGGGCAAATTGTTTAAAAATCGGGATTTTGCTCATTTCACTCATTTATCTCTTGGTTTGGGCGATTCTTGGAGAGCTTCAAGGGGATATTTTTATCATCTATGGCAAGGTAAGTTATTCCCACCTATTGTAAGATAAATACATAGATTTTATAAGGATTTAAACATGAAAATTAGTGGAAATTGTGGAATTTTGGTAGAAAATCTAAAATTTGGTATTTTTGGATTTTGACCACGAAATTGGACATGAAATTAGGAATAAATTATGTATTTGAGTTCGTGCTATTATGGGTAATGATTATCTTCAAAAACTTTTGGAATTCAGGCACGTGGGCCCAAGGGTTGACTTTATCGACTTTTCGAGCGAAGTTGGAAATTATTATAAATTGATTAATTATGGGTAATATAGTATATATTTATGGATTTGCACATTGTTTGACTAGTTTTAGAGAGACGGGCATCGGTTTAAGGTGTTAGAGTGGCGTTAGAGCTGACTAAGGAACTTCAGAGCGAGGTAAGTCTCTTGTCTAACTATGTGAGAGGGAAACTACCCCTAGGTGATGTATTTGATTTGTGTTACTTGTTGCGGGGGATATGTACGCACAAGTTGACGAGAGTCCGTGCGTAGCTAGATTCATGTTATGTCCGGGTAGACTTAGGTTCCCGCCATGCTATAACTGTACTATTTGAGTTGTTCCTTTCCTATTAAATTCCTTTATTTTACATTACGACTTGAGACTAGACTTACGTAGAGTGATAAACTTGTTATTGTAGAGATTTGACGGGCTTCATGATTAGCCGTGGAATAATTGTACTCCTCTTACGAATTTCTCCAGTGCTATGCGTTTTCCTTGAAAGTTTTTCCTTAAAACTTATATCTCACATGTTTATTCGTTAGTGGGGTCAAAGACCCGTTACAGTTTCTTATTCTAATGGGATCGGGTCGTTCGCCTCGGTAGTATAATAGATGCATCTATGGTTCGTGTCGTTCGACCCTCGGCAGTGCACACAGTATGATGGGATCGGGCCGTACGCCTTTAGCATTTCTATAAAATACTCTTACAGAATCGTGTGTAATATTTGACATGAAACCAGTGTATCTACGAGTTTTCCTGATTTGGATTGTGACGACCTATTTGGTGAGGTCCATTATATATATATGCTCCGGTTGAGGAGATAACTGCTAATTGAGAGCTTGAGTTTATTGTCGAAAGGAGGATTGTACCACGTATTTATACTTGTTTATTTCGTTTACTTACTCTGCCTCACATTTGTTTACTTCTTACTGTACATAATTTATTGGATCACTAGTAAGTATTGATGTCGACCTCTCGTCACTACTTCTCCGGGGTTAGGCTAGATACTTACTGAGTACGCATTGATTTACGTACTCATGTTGCACTTGATGCACTTATTGTGCAGGTACATATATGTCTGGTGGTCTTTTGGCGCAAAGGCGCGGCTATTGCGGGGACTTTACCGTGAGCTGCATTCCATGTTATGATCTGCAGCATGCAGAGTCTTCATCAGAGTTATTTATATTCCCCTGTCTAATTTGTATTCCAAACAGATGTTGTATTTTATTATATTTTCTAGTTGATACTCATGCACTTATGACACCGTATTTTGGGGGTTCATACTGGTCGTTCATCATTGTAGGTCACGTAAATATTATCATTTTGCCCTGTAAACTCTATTTCATACTATTTAATTAATGAAAATTATGATTTCAAAATAATAAGATGAGTAATTAAGTTGATCAATCACTGTTGGCTTGCCTGGCAGTGGTGTTAGGTGTCATCATGATCTTTAGTGGATTTTGGGTCGTGATAGCCTGATCACCTCTCTCAATACTTCTTAGAACGCCATCTACCTCTCCTCGTACCCACCAATGCCAACCGCTCGCACCTCCTTACTGGGGTATCTAGGCTTCTCCTATTACATGTCCGAACCATCTGAGCCTCGCTTCCCGCATCTTGTCATCCATGGGAGCCACGCCCACCTTCTCCCGAATATCTCCATTCCTAATCTTATCTATCCTAGTGTGCCCGCACATCCACCTCAACATCCTCATTTCTACTACTTTCATCTTCTGGATATGTGAGTTCTTAACTGGCCAACACTCAGCCCCATACAACATGGCCGGTCTAACCACCGCTCTATAAAACTTACCTTTGAGTAGCGGTGACACTTTTTTATCACCCAGGACTCCAGATGTTAACCTTCATTTTATCCACCCTACCCCTATACGGTGTGTGATATACTTTGTTTGAGCATATTAAATAGTATTCCCAATATACTTGGTATATTATACATTGGGATACTATGATTACTGTTGAATCATGGTATTCTTGATATTCTTGGTGTATTACACATATGTATACCATGATTAGTGTTGAACACATGGTATACTTTACTTGAGTATGTAAATGGTATACCCAATATTCTTGGTATACTACATATTGATATACCATGATTAAAAGAGTGCATAATTTTATTAAAAATAAAGTAAATAGAATAACATTAAAATACAAAAATAAAAGAAAGTGAAAAAGAGTGACAAAAATATTTTACGTGAAAATTTTTACTGGAAAGAATAATATTTAAAAAATAAGAATATATAATGGAAAATAATAAAAATAAAAATAAAAAAGAAAATAAAATTAAAAAAATGAGGGATTGTTGTTAGAAAAAAGGAAAAAGAATAAAAAAAACATTAACAAGAAAAAATAACTTCAAAAAAAAATTGAAAAAGTGCAGAATATTATTAGAAAGAAAAAATAATAGTTATAAAATAGAAAAAGTAAAAAAAAGTGAAAAGGAGTGACAAATATTTTGGACGAAGAGATTTTGCTAGAAAAAATAAAATTAAGAAAAATAGTGAAAAACAATATAAAAAAATGAAAAGGTGTGAGAGATTGTTACTAGAAAGAATAAACAAAGAAAAAAATAACTATTAAAAAAATTGAAAAAGGGTACAAATTTTATAACAAAGAAAAAACACAAAATTAGAAACAACAATTAAAATGTCACGACCCAAAATCCTAACATGTGTGATGGCGCCTATCGTGGTACTAGACAAGCCGACATTTAAAAATATTTGCAACACTTTTAACAGAAAACGAATTAAAGCAGTTTAAACAATAAACGTTTTCATAAACGGGATAGAAACCCAAAATACAACGCGGAAGTTCCCAATCACTGGGTGTCACAGAGTACATGAGCATCTATACATCATAAGTCTGGAAAATACTGTCTATGATAATCTGAAACTAAATACAATAAGTGAAAAGATAGGGAAGGAGAAGCAAGGTCTATGAAACGCCAAGCAGCTACCTCGATAGTCTCCGAGAATCCAAACTCCACAACTCAGAAACCGCCGTGACCGGAAGCACCTGGGTCTGTACACAAGGTGCAGGGTATAACATGAGTACTAGGGGTGGGCATAATACTGACCGAACAGAAAAAATCAACAGAACCGTAAATTTCGTTTCATTCGGTTTCGGTTTTTTGGCTTATTCGGTCGGTTTGCGGTTTATGTTTTCTATAATTTTGATGTTCGGTTTGGTGCTCGATTTTGTAACTTCGATTTACGGTTAAACCGAAAAACTAAAGTTTTCTTATATGGGTTTTAGCCTCTAGGCTCCTCTTAAGTTGTCTAGCCCAAATTTTTCACATATTTACATTATAAAATTTGAAACCCAAACCCAAATAAAGTCCTACATTCTAAAAATTATCCCTTTTTGTTTGTCAATGCATCTTTAATCTTTGTTTGCTTGCGCGTCGCTGATGTTGCTGTCTACGAGATATTTATATTGTAACTAATATTTGTCAAATAAAGTTTTGTAATATTGAAATTATCTCATACTAATGCCTTAAATTCAGTTCCTTACAAGATTCAGTTTCCCCTTCCGGTATTGGTTGAGCTTCTATATTTTTCGTTTCATCTGCCCACGACTGCTTCTCTCCACTCGGCCGTGGCTAAGTAATATCCATCTATTCAAGCAAACTCTCATTTGCAACGACTGCCTTAGATTTAGCTAGACTCATAATAGTATGTTCATGTTTTACAGTTGTCTTTGCAGGACTGAGTCTTCTCCTCGTTCATATTTAATTTATATTTCCTACATCAACCAAATGATTTTGCTAATCATATTATAAGTATTGTATTTTTGAGTTTTAATTGCACTAAAACATGAAATTAAACATATTTTTTAGTAGAAAAAGTCCGATTGAAAAGCTCAATACGACAAGATCAAACTGACTGAATTGAACCGAAAATCAACCGAATCAAATTAACAAAAATCGAAGACACCGAATAAATTTTGGTTCGGTTATTGGTGCATCAAATAGAAAACCGAAAAAAATCGAACCGAACTTCATGAAAACCGAACCGCCCGACGCCCACCCCTAGTGAGTATAACCAATTCAGTAAATAACAAGACTAAATAAAGAACTGAAAGTAGTGACGAGCTTCACAGTTATAGTTCAATTACAGTGATTTTAACATAGGAAAGTAGGCATGCTCTCAAGTTCGATAAATTATGTCAAACAGTTACTCCATGACAAGTTTAAGTAAAACAGAGTGTAATATCTTTCAAAAATTTCAAGACAGTAATACATGGTAGCTAAGTGCAACAATAATGAAATCAAATGCATCCTCTCAGGGCCACAGTCACTCAGCCTTCCCATTCACTCAGCACTAGACACTCGCACTCAGTAGATACCTGCGCTTACTGGGGGTGTGTACAGATTTCGGAGGGGCTCCTTCAGCCCAAGCGCTATAATTCGCACGGACAACTCACGTGTTGCACGGACAACTCACGTGCTATAGTATAATATCTGGATCCGCACGGACAACTTACGTGTTGTACGAACAATAATGTGTTATAGTATCAATATCTCACAATCAGACCCCTCGGCCTCACTCAGTCATCAATCTCTCTAGTCTCTCGGGCTCTCAGTAATCATGAAATCAGCCCCAACAGAAATGATATAATGTATCAACAAGAAACAATAGAGACTGAGATATAATAAACAAGTAAAACTGTGACTGAGTACAAAACAATAATTTAGCAGATAATTCAACATGTACACGACCTCTGTGGATCCCTACAGTGCCAACACATAGTATAAACATGATTTGTGGTTCAATTTCTCTACTACAGGGAGAATGTACAGATAACAACAGATTATTCAACTACACGGTTCCATGGAATTTGACCAAGTCATAATTCCTACGGTGCACGCCCACACGCCCATCACCTAGAATGTGCGTCACCTCAAAACCAAATACATGACACGTAATACGAGGTTTTGTACCCTCGGAACCAAATTTAGAACTGTTACTTACCTCAATCCGAGCAAATCTCTACTCCAACACACCCTTGCCTCGCAAAATTACCTCTGAATGTCTTGAATCTAGCCATACAAAATGCGATATAATCAAAACGGGCTAAAGGAATCAACTCCATAAGAAAATGCTAAGCTATTAATCAAAATCAAAAATCGGCTCAAAAGCTGACCTCCAGGCCCACGTCTCGAAATTCGATAAAAGTCACAAAACTCGAAAACCCACTCAACCACGAGTCTAACTATATAAAATTTATCAAAATTCGATACCAAATCGTCACCCAAATCCCCAAATCAAACTCTCCAAATCCCTAGCCTCAAACTCCCAATTTACATCTTAAATACACACCAAATAGGTAAAAAAATCAATGGGGAAGTAAGATTATTTATCAAAAATGAGCACAAGGGACTTACCTCAAGAATCCCCTCGAAACACCTCTCAAGAATCGCCTAAACCGTGCTTGAAATGTTTGAAATGAAGTCAAAATCGCGAACCCTTATTTTAATAATCTGCCCGGGCTTTCCGCTTCTGCGGCATCACAGAAATGACATCACCCACGCATCTGCGGTCCATACCGCTCCTGCGGTCCCTCACTCCGCTTCTGCGGACTCGCTTCTACGAGCATCCAAGCCGCTTCTGTGGTCCCAGCTCATCTGCCCACTTCTGCTTCTGCGGTCCTCCTGCCACATCTGCGATCACGCAAATGCGAAACTCCCTATCGCACCTGTGTGCCTTCCGCTTCTACGCACTTCTCGCCGTAGGTGCGAAAAAGTCCTCACACCTGCGACCACATGCACGCTCCCCTCTAAATATCGCACCTGCGCAAGCCAGCTCGCACTTGCGATCTCGCACCTGTGATCAAAGCTCCGCATGTGCGGTTACACCAACAAAGGTCCATCTTTAGCAATCAATCAACTTGAACTTTTGATCAGTTAACCATCCAGAATCAACCCGAGGCCCCCGGGACCTCAACCAAACATACCAACAAGTCCTAAAATCTCATACGAACTTAGTCGAGCCCTCAAATCACATCAAATAACTTAAAAAATATAAATCGTATCCTGATTCAAGCCTATTGAAACTAAGAAAATTCAACTTCTACAAACGACGTTGAAACCTATCAAAAAACGTCTGATTGACGCCAAATTTTGCACACAAGTCACATTTGACATTACAAACCTACTCCAACTTCCGAAATCGGAATCCAACCCCGATATCAAAAAGTTCATTCCCGGTCAAATTTCTCAGAAATTCAACTTTCGCCATTCCAAGCATAATTCCATTACGGACCTCCAAATCACAATCTGGACACGCTCCTAAGTCCAAAATCACCCAATTGAACTAACGGAACCATCAAAACTCTATTCCGAAATCGTTTACTCATAGATCAGCATCCGGTCAATCATTTCAACTTAAGATTTCAACCTTGAGATTAAGTGTCTCATTTCATTATGAATTCACTCCGGACCCGAATCGACTACCCCGACAAGTCACATAACAGCTATAAAGTATAAAATGAGCAGTAAATAAAAAAAGGGGACTATAACTCTCAAAAAAAAAACCGGTCGGGTCGTTACATAAAATAAAATAAAAAGGTAAAAAAGACCAAAACAACAAAGAAACAAAGAAAGAAAAAAAGGGGGGGGAGGGGGGGGAGGAAAATACCTTTTGATGGAGTCTAGGCGTCGGAAATAAAGGAGGGGGCATCCATGTAACAAAATCTTCAACATGAGCATATTCTGTCATATTTCAAAAATAGAATCATATTGGTAATAAGGTTTATAAAAGGAGCTCCGAGCGTCCTTTTCTCTAGTTTTAAAAAAGTCTATTTTTTTGAAATTTTTATCTATCTATGTTACATTATAAACTTGACTACCTCTTCTAAAGAGGTTATCACTTAATTACGTTAGCATGAACAATTTATCATTTACAAAATAATGTATTAGAATTCAGTCTTACTCATTTTTTCTCCCTCTTCTTCTTTTCCCAAATTTGTATCACACTTATTGCGTCTGGAATACTGCGATGGAAAAACTCACTAGTTGGAGAAATCGTTAAAAAATAATAGTTGGTGAATTTTGAGCAGTTTTCGTCAGCTCAAATGCCCAAACACCATGACAGAATTCATGATAGTGTTACATAATGCAATTGGAGCTTTTGAAACAGTGAAAAAAACAATATAATGGAGAAGAACCAGATGTTAGTTATCTTGAAACAGTTAAAAAATAACAATTATTAAAAAACTCCATTGCCAATCGTTAAAAAGTTTTGAAACTTTGAATTCAAAAATCAAATTTTGTGAAATTATTATTTGTTTGGATTGGGAAATGATTGGAAATATCTTTTGGAGTTTATATCTTAATTTTGAAAGAATTTGGTGAAGATTCGAGGTAGTTTTGGTTAGAATTTCAGATTGAAACTCGAAGAAGAAAGACATTAACAAATTGTATATATTTTGTATGTCGGATGTAGAAACGCCATACGAAATATATACAACTAACATACTTGTATACAACTTGCATATAAATTATATGTAAATTATAGTTTTTGACCGGATTCTATACAAAAATATTCTATTCAAATTGTAGAAAATTGTAGATTTGGACGTAATTTGTATATATTTTATAAAACAAATTTAGTTACTTTCTATAAGTAGAAAAAACTAGTGGTAAGCACCCTCCACTTCCAACCAAGAGATTATGAGTTCGAGTCACTCCAAGAGTAAGGTGGGGAGTTCTTGGAGGGAAGGAGCTGAGGGTCTATCGGAAACAACCTCTCTACCCCAAGGTAGGGGTAAGGTCTGCGTACATACTACCCTCCACAGACCCCACTAGTGGGATTATACTGGGTTGTTGTTGTTGTTGTTGTTGTTGTTGTTGTTGTTGTTGTCTGTAAGTAGAAAAAATTAGATAAATCGGGTAAATAATTTTAAAATTTCTTATATATACGAAAAGTTCCCCTAATTTTTGGAAAATTGACAAGGTATGACAACGCATAAAGATATTTGGCAATATTTTGGCCTTACATTAGGTTTGACAATAAAAGCCCAAAAGTTTGACATCAAATAGCCATATCCCACAAAATATAATTTTGTAACCCCTCTCAAATGCCAATATAATAGTTATCCCTCTTCACCTCTCTCTCCCGTATCCTTCTCTCTCAACACCTTCCAATATTGACATTGACCTTAGTCGGATTGTATTGATGCTTCCAACAACAAACTTCGAATTATTATTTTATTAGATGAATATGAAGTTGTTGTAACTGCCATGTCAACCTTGAAACCCACTATCTTTATCCCATATGGAAATTTTGTAGACCTATCCTCGAAGTATATGAGCTTCCAACTTTTCTAGATAGAGTTGACAATTTAAATGGTGTTATGCACCATAGATGTATCTCTAGCATGTATATATGTGTATCCATGAAAAATTGTTGTATATACATGGTACAGTTTAAGTCTTTGATATACATGGAGATATACAAATCAATTATACATTTACGCTCATGATATACATGGCGTTATATGTGCGATGATACAAGATATAAATCTTAGTTCTACAGTTAGGTTCATGATATACATGGAGTTATATATGTCAGTTATACAATTAAGTTCATGATATACATGAAGTTATACATGTTAGGATCGAAATAATGAGGTGTCATGCGGAAGTTAGTAAAGCAAACCTTGAACGACGATAAATCAAACAAAAGAGAAATATATCAAAAGAGACACAAATATTTAACATGGTTCGGGCAATTGACCTATGTCCACAGGCGGAGATAAGCAATCTACTATATAAAAGAGAGTACAAAATATCGAGAGAACAACCTCATAAAGAGGCAAACACAAGTGGCAGGCTAACACTTGTCCTGAAATTCTCCCCATAAACAAGACTCTCAAATCCCATATGGCTACATTGTGGATGGTGCTAAATGAGAAGGAAGGATTCTCAATTTATAGAAGTAGAGAATATTTTCCTCCAAGAAAAAGGACTAGCCGCATATGGAAGAATTATATTATCCTTTTGGTAAAAGGAAAAATCAATTATAGTAAACATGTTGCCGTTTCCTTCAAGAGATAAGAAAACCAAATATGGTAAGGAAACCAGGACAAACATCTAACAATTCCACCTTCTTCACATAACCTTCAACATGTCGTATGTCTAAATCTCCATCACAAAGTTTGTCTCAACGTGCGTAGCATTTCGGTCAAATTTCTCAGAGAAAAGTTATGATTATCGTCAAGTAGGTTGCGGTTAGAACTAAACCCGCCTAGATGAACTTGTCTCGAACCTCGCTCTGTTAGGATCGAAATAATTAGGTGTCATGCGGAAGTTAGTAAACCAAACCTTGAACGACGATAAATCAAACAAAAGAGAAATATACCAAAAGAGACACAAACATTTAACGTGTTTTGGTCAATTGACCTACGTCCACAGGCGGAGATGAGCAATCCACTATATAAAAGAGAGTACAAAATATCAGGAGAACAACCTCATAAAGAGCAAACATAAGTGGCAGGCTAACATTTATCCTGAAATTCTCCTCCTAAACAAGACTCTCAAACCCATATGGCTATATTGTGGATGCTGCTAAATGAGAAGAAAGAATCCTCAATTTATAGAAGTACAAAACCTTGTCCTTTCCTTCAAGAGATAGGAAAACCAAATATGATAAAAAATCAAAACAAACACCTAATAATACATATATGTTATATGCAAGGGATACAAGTGAATTTATGATATTGTCACGACCCAAAACCTAACTTGTCGTGATGGTGCCTATCGTGATACTAGGCAAGCTGACATCTCCAAAACACTTTCAACATTTAACAGAAATGAATTAATATATTTAAAAATAATTGGAGTCTTTCATAAAAATGGGATAAAACCCAAAGCATAAGTGCGAAAAAAAATAGCCGGCAAGTATCGGGGTGTCACTAAGTCATGAACATCTAGATATCCAGTCTAATACAAACAGTGTCTAAGTATCAATACAGAAAGAAAGAAAAAAAATATAGAAGGAAAGACAAGGTATGCGGACGCCGGCAGCTACCTCGTAGTCTCTGGTACTCGATCGCGCACAAACTCAACAACCTCCGTGATCAAACACACCTGGATCTACACATGAAGTGCAGGGTATAGCATGAGTACAACCAACTCAGCAAGTAACGGAAATAAATAAAGAACTGAGAAGGTAGTGACAAGCTATACAAATACAATTCATTTTCAGTAATTCCATCAAAGAATAGACATGCTTTCAAATCCGGGATTTCAAGTCAAATCAGTCTATACAGTTACAGTGCAGGTAATCCAGATATAGAATCTTTCAGAAATTCCACAACAATGATAGATAGCAACTAAGTGTATCAACAAATGAAAAACAAGTACATCCTCTCAGGGCAACAAACACTCAACTCGTCACAACAACTCAATCACTCGGCTCTCAGCCCTCAGTACTCACACTCAATAGGTACTTGCGCTCACTGGGGGTGTGCAGACTCCGGAGAGGCTCCTACAGCCCAAGCGCTATAACCCACGCGGACAACTCACGTGCTATAGTATCAATATCTGGATCCGCACGGACAACCCACGTGTTGCACAGACAACTCACGTACTATAATATAATATCTCACAATAAGGCTCTCGGCCTCACTCGGTCATAAATCTCTCCAGTCTCTCGGGATCTCAATAATCATGAAATCAACCCAAATAACAATGATATGATGCATCAATAATGAACAATAGAGACTGAGATAAAATAAACAAGTAAATTATGACTGAGTACAAGTGACAATAAGCAGGAAGGTTCAACAGGTATCACGACCGCTGGGGGTTTTTACAGCACCAACATATAGCCTAAGCATGATTTCTAACATAATTCACTGTCAAATTCCTATAGCACAGAAAGGGCACATAGCTAACAACAAGCTTATTCAACTTTCCAGTTTCATGGAATAGACCAGGTCTCAATTCCAACGGTGCACGCTCACACGCCCGTCACCTAGCATGTACGTCACCTCCAAAATACTCACATAATACAATAATTCAGGGTTTCATACCGTTAGGACCAGATTTAAAACTGTTACTTACCTCAAACCGCGCAAAATCCTACTCTGCAATGCCCTTGCCCCTCGAATCAATCACTAAACACCCCAAATCTAGCCACAAGCAGTACGATGTAATTAATATAAGCTAAAAGAATCAATTCCATAAGAAAAATACAAAATTATAAGCCAAAATCCGAAATCAGCCCGAACCCGACCCCCAGGCCCACGTCTCGAAATCCGACAAAAGTCACAAAACCCGAAAGTCCATTCACTCACGAGCCTAACCATATCAAAATTACTAAAATCCGATAACAAAATTCCATTCAAAGCCTCAAAATTCTAACTCAAGAGTTCTTCCTCTTTTTACCCAAATTCTCACCCCAAATCACAAATTAGATGATAAAATCAAAGATGAAATCATGGGATTTAACCAAAACCAAATTGGAATCACATACCCCAATCAACTCCACAAAACTCCCTTCAAGAATCGCCCAATTCCGTGTTCTCTAGCTCAAAATATGTAAAATGGGTCCAAACCCTCGTTTTTGAAATTAATACTGTCTGCCCAGATTTCCTTCTTCGCGAACGCGACCGTCTCCTCGCGTTCGCGTAGGCCAACTCAGACTGCCTCCCAGTTTACTCTTCGCGAACGCGATCAATGCTTTGCGAACACGAAGCTTTACAAGCGCAACTCATCGCGAACATGGCACATACCTCGCGAACGCGTAGACCAAAGACCTGGGGTCCCTAGCTGCCTCACATCTCTTCGCGAACGCGACACCACTCACGCGTTCGCGATGCACACGCAGACCACACCTTCACGTTCGCATTCGCGTTCGCGTCCTCTTCTTCGCGAACGCGAAGAACAAAATCTTTCCAGCTCACATTAACCCTTCGCGAACGCAAGGCTCCTCTCGCGAATGCGTAAGAGGAAATCAGAAAATATACACCAGCAGATATCAGTCATCAACCAAAGTCCAAAAATGATCCGTTAACCACCCGAAACTCACCTGAGGTACCCCGGGACTTCAACCCAAACATACCATAAAGTCCCAAAACACTATACGAACTTAGTCGAATCCTCAAACCACCTCAAATAACATCAAAAACACGAATTACTTTCCAATCCAAACTTAATGAACTTCACAATTTTCAAAGTCTACAAAACGATGTCGAATCATACCAAACCACGTCCGATTGACCTTAAATTTTGCACACAAGTTATATTCAATATTACGGACCTACTCCAACTTTCAGAATCGAAATCTGACCCCGATATCAAAAAGTCAACCCCCCGGTCAAATTTTTCAAAAATTCGACTTTCGCCATTTCAAGCCTAAATTAGCTACAGACCTCAAATTTAAACTTCGGGTACGCTCCTAAGTCCAAAATCACCCAACGGAGCTAACAGAACTGACGAAACTCCATTCCGGAGTCGTCTTCATACAATTCCAACTACGGTCAAAATCCTAAGAATTAAGCTTCTAATTTAGGGACTAAGTGTCCCAAATCACTCCGAAACCAAAAACAAGACCTCCCGGCAAGTCACATAAGCAGAAACAGATACGAAAAAAATAGTAAATAGGGGATCGGGGCTAATACACTCAAAACGACCAGCCGGGTCGTTACATATATACATGTCAATTTCTTCGTCCCATATTTCTTTCTCATCTTCTACAGAGTTTCATCTAGAAAAAGTCTATGTAAACTAAAAGAAAATAGACCTAATATAGAGTACTACCCAAAAAGAAAAAGATGAAGTTGAAACCTAACAGATTACTATGGAGAAGTAAAACGAGAGAGAGAGAGAGAGAGAGAGAGAGAGAGAGAGAGATTTTGGGGGAGAAATCGGGAGAAAAGTTTAGGAAGAACAAGAAGAAAATGTAAAAATAAAGAGAGAGAGAGAGAGAGAGAGAGAGAGAGAGAGAGAGAGAGAGAGAGAGAGAGAGAGAGAGAGGAATATATGTACGTTGATTTGTGCTATATTTTTGGGCAAAATAATTTTGATAACATAGTTATATTGAAATATTAATGTTTGGCTAAAGGGTGCCAATATCTTTAAGTAGGGCTTTTTTTGCTAGTTGTTAGGGTAAGTTGTCACCTGGTGCCAAATTCCCCTAATTGTTTTCTAGTTGAAACTAGAGGAATTTTCAGAAACCACTATTGTTTAGTGGCTATTAACTTCATATAGCTATCATATACATAATTACTTCTTGTAGCTACCTTTCAGTTGTTATGGTCATGTATTCGCTCTACTTTATTCATGAATACAGTAGCAAAAATTGGCTAAAAAATCGGGCAGTCCAGTTGTCAGCCACTGTATTTACATGTATTCGTGCCATGTATTCATGAATACAGTAACGACAATTAATGTAATAGTAGGTCTCTCCAGTTATTTAATAACGAAAAATTGCTAATTTAACATGATACACTCCTAATATAACTAAACTAAATCAATTATAACACGTAATATTATCAATCCAATTAATGAGAAGATTTATCATACGCTAAACACCAAAAAATAGAGCATTCTTCAGAGTTTCAATCCCTCTTTTTTTTCTGATATAGTTCGAGTTTTTTTTTCCTGATATTGTTCAAGGTTCTGCTCGGAATTGATACAAGTATCTATAGAAATATTTTAAAATTCAGTTTTCTAGATGGCAAGTTTAACACTGCTAATTCGTCATTCTAGCAAGTGGAACATTAAAAATTGTTATGTCGATTATTCGATTGATGGGATATTGATAAAGGAGTATGCATCGTACAATAATTTGGTTCCTTCAATTTTGAAGCAACTTGGCATAGATTTGAGCTCCAAGTCAATTAAAATTGAATACAAAGTGGAAGAAAATTGCACACCTATGGAAATGCACAACGACATGGGTTACATGGTGTATGTAGAGTTGAAAAAGGAGAACAGAGAATTCAGGATGTATCCATTATGTATAACTACATTGGATAAATAAATTGTAGATGGAGGAAGTTTATTTCAAAGAGACCTAATGCAACTTGACGCAACCGATGGGGTGAATAAATTTGATACAGTTGATACACTTGCACTTGCGTCTTTAAACTCAGGTGAACCAATTGAGGTTTTCAAACCGGAAAGGGATTTGATTTGTGATGATCCAAAAGGTCATCTTATGATTTAAAACTCGAATCTGCGCTCTTAGGCCTTAAAAATCTCATTTTTACCCTCCTCGATTTTGCGTGCACAGTCCGGGCAGATTTTCGGAAAAGCTTTTATGTTGAAAACTAATGAAAATAAGAATTTTTACCTTAAAAGTTAATTTTGATTGACTTCGGTCAACATTTTTGGTAAACGGGTCTCGATCTGTATTTTAACGGTCCCGGTGGGTCCGTATGGAATTATGGGATCTGGGCGTATGCCCGAAATCGAATTCGGAGGTCCCTATCTCAAGTTATGAATTTTTGATGAAAATTAAAAGTTTGGAAATTATTTGTTTTTAAGAATTGATTGATATTTGGCATTATTAATATCGGGTCCGTATTTTAGTTCTGGAGCCCGATACAGGTTCATTATGATATTTAAGACATGTCTGTGAAATTTGGTGAGAAATAGAGTTGATTTGACGTGATTCGGACGTCTAGTTGAGAAAATAGAAATTTTAAAGTGTTATAGAGAATTTCATTTGATTTGGTGCTAAATTTAGAGTTCTAGGTGTTATTTTGGCGATTTGATAGCGCGAGCAGGTCCGTATGATGTTTTTAGACTTGTGTACATATTTGGTATGGAGCCCTGAGGGCTCGGGTGAGTTTCGGATAGGCCACAGAATGTTTTGGACTTGGGAAAAATCTGGTTTTCTGCAGATTCTGGTGTCTGTCATATCCTTCTTCGCGTTCGCGAAGGTCCTCTTGCGAACGCGAAGAGTAACCTGATAAGGCTGAGACTTCTTCTTCGCGAATGCGAAGGCCTGGTCACGAACGCGAAGTGATGGGGAATTTACCCTTCGCGAACACGACCGGCTCAACGCGAACGCGAAGCATGTGGGGACTTGGGGGGAAGGGGGGTTGGTCGTTCCTTCATCGCGAACGCGAGCCATGCCTCGCGAACGCGAAGGCTAGGGGGGAGTAATAATCGCGAACGTGAGCTAGGTCTCACGAACGCGAAGTCTTGGCAGTCAGTACCCTTCGCGAATGCGACAGTGGCCTCGCGAACGCGATGCACACCGTCGCCTAGTGCATAAAACAGAATCAAACATGGGTTTAAGCCATTTCTTCAATATTTTTCAAGAACCAAACGGGTAGAGAAAATTTTCAAGAGTCATTTTCTTCCCCAAAGTGTTGGTAAGTGATTCTAAACCATTTTCTTTCAATTACCCATTACATTCCTTGAATTATCAACCAAAAATCTAGAGTTTTCATGGTAGAATTAGGGGTTAGGGTAGAAACTAGGAATTTTAGAAATTTGGGGATTTAGACCTCGATTTGAGGTTGGATTCCAAAACTAATTACATATTCGGGCTCGGGGTAAATGGGTAAAAGGATTTTGGTCCGAATCTCGGGTTTTGATTAAGCGGGTCCGGGATCGATTTTTCGACTTTTTGGAGAAAAATTTGGGAAATTTAATTTATGCAATATATTTGATTCCTTTAGCAATATTTGATATTATTGAATCATTTTTGAATAGATACGAGTGGTTTGGAGGTGAATTCCAAAGGAAAAGCTGTGATTGAGAATTAAGTGGCCTTCGGAGCGAGGTAAGTGTTGTGTCTAACCCTGACTTGAGGGAATTAGGAACCTTAGATTACTTGCTAAGTGAAATCCATGTGAGCGGCGTATATGTGAGGTGACGAGTACTTATGCGCCGCCAATTTACCTATTTTCCATGTTTCTCTATTTTTCTTATATTGTCTTTTCCTATGTCAAATTGCTACGTGTTATGCTAGTGTTGTTCAATTTATCGTTCTTATCATGTTTATGGATTTCTAGTGATAATAATATTTTTATTTCAAAGTTGAGATTGATATTATGGAACTAAATAACGAAGTAAGGTTTGTACTTGTTATTCTATCTCCCTGTTATTATTTATGCATTGTATTATGGTAAGGGAGAGTGTTAGTGCACGGAGGGTGATGTAGTGCCATATTGTGAGTGTTAATGCACGAAGGGTGATGTCGTGCCATATTGTGAGTGTTAATGCACGAAGGGTGATGTCGTGCTATATTGTGAGTGTTAATGCACGAAGGGTGATGCCGTGCCATATTGTGAGTATTAATGCACGAAGGGTGATATCGTGCCATGATATGAGAGTAAAAGCACGAAGGGTGATGTCGTGTCGTTTCTATTAATTTTATGGTGAGATTGAGAGTAAAAGCACGAAGGGTGATGCCGTGTATTTTTTCTTACTGTATTCATTATTCCTGTTGATTCATAGTATATTGACTGCTCCGGTGATCATTCTGTTGTAGTTCTTTATCTTATATTCCCCTCAGTATGTTCCCCTCCCGACATTTCCTGTTTAGTTCTTCACTTCTATTATTTGTATATGCACTATTAAATTGTACAGGTTGATTTGTAGGTGCCTTGCCTTAACCTCGTCACTATTTCGTCAAGGTTAGGCTCGACACTTACCAGTATATGGGGTCGGTTGTACTGATACTGTACTCTGCACTTTCTGTGCAGATTTTGGTACCGGCTCGGGTTGATCGAGACTTGCTATTGGTCCGCTGTCCGGAGACTCAAGGTAGATCTGTCGGCGTTCACAGACCTTGAAGTCCCCGTCTATCTTTTATGTCCTACTGTTTTTTTTCATTCAGACAGTTGTATTTCTTTCAGACTTTTACTTGTAGCAAATTCTAGAATACTCGTGAATTGTGACTCCAGATCCGTGCGGTAGTAATTAATACAGTTTTGTAATATTTCGCACTTATTATATTTTATCTTAGTTAATTATTGTTATTTGCTGAATGAAAATAAGGAATTGGTTAATGATTCTCTAACGTTGGCTTGCTTGGCAAGTGAAATGTTGAGTGTCATCACGGTCCCGTTGGTGAGAAATTTCGGGTTGTGACATGATTATTTCAAATACTAATCAAAAAGAGGTGATGGCTGGACATGTATTTAAGGATAAGGCCACATTGAAGGTGGTGATGGAGCAATATGCAATTGCTAAAAGGTTTCAATTCCGTGTTGATAGGTCAAATGCTATCAGGTTTGAGTGTTATTACTTACAACTTCTTCACCAATATGTTGTATTCAATTATATGTATATGTATTCGTAATAGTTTTATAGTGTATTCATGGCAACATATTATTATACATCATATATTATGTTGTATTTATACTATATGCTTTCTTTCATGATATGTTTCTATATCTATATATGAATACATCATGTATTTATGCCGGATACAACCTGTAATAGTAACCTACTGCCTGCATATTTCATAATAAACCTAGTGCTTGTATTCTGTTGTATCTAACAGTTGTGTTCAGTGTATTCAAGTTTATTTTGTATTCACAGTATTTTATTTATTCCTAATACATGGTACTACTGCTGTATTGAGTATATTTCATTGGTTGTATTCATTAATTTTATATTTGTATTGAGAGTATATTACTGTATTTCACAAATAATGTTATTCACTTTTTATATTATGTTCAATAAATACCTGTTTGAATTCAATGTATTTCAAATGTTTTTTTTCTTGTATTCATGTATAATGTATGTAATTCATGTATTCATTTACAGATATATGTTTTGTACAAATGTCCAAAACTGATATTTCTCTATTTATTGTAGGTTGTACCATCGATTGAACACTTGCACATGGTGAATGATGAAGGAAGGCATTACACTGTTTGCCTCCTAAGGAAAAATTGCAGTTGTGGCAGGTTCCAAGTTGACGAGGTACCATGCCCACATGCTTGGGCTGTCTTGAAAAGCAAGTTCCTAATGCCGGAAGATTATTGCTCGAACTATTACAAACCAAAGTTTGTTGTAATGACATACGAGGCGCCCGTGTATACTCTGCCTGACCGAAGTGAATGGAATATACCAGCACATATCAGAGGAAGTTGTCTTACCACCCAAATGGAAAAGACCTCGTGGAAGGTCAAAGAAGAAGCACGATAAGCCGTTAAGTGAATTGCTTCAGAAGAAAAATCAGCATCCGTGTAGTATATGTGGGCAGGGTGGACATAATAAGCGTACTTGTAGAAATTCTCCACGTAGGAATTAGTTGGTGTTCTCATTTTAATTTGTGAAATCACTGTTTTTTGATTTGTTCAAGTTATACATTCAATATTGATTTTTTGGTGTGTTGGATTGTTACTGGATGAATTTTTTAAGTTTAGATTACTAAATTGAATGTTGCTATGGTTAGTGGTATCTTAAAAAAATAGTGTGTATATATATATATATATATATATATATATATATATATATATATATATGTATGTATGTATATGTTATAATTCGATTCAAAATGAGGTATAGCTGGACATGTATACATATAATACAGAAGTGTATAAATTTTTTTAATACATATGTAATTCAATTCAAAATACTTTTGAATACATAATATAACTAGGGCTGGCAAGTGGGCCAGTCCCGGCCTAAACGGGCCAAGTGGGCCGGTCCAAACGGTCCCGGGGCGGTCCCAAATTAAACGGGCCAGGGCCAAACGGGCTTTTTGTATGGACCGGCCCGGGACCGGGACCGTTTGGTCCCGGGCTAAACGGTCCCGGCCCGTAGGCTAAACGGGCTAAGTGGGCCCAACATATATTTTTTTTAAAAAAAATTAAATAAATATTAGAGACAAAAGGATGTTAAAAAAAATATCTAAGGCAATACTTTGTAAATTTTATTATAGAATTGTGACCTAAATTTTATTTAACATCCTAAATTTTAATATTCAATATTTAATATCGAATATATATAGTATATAAGATGTATATATAGTATAGTATATATATTAAAGTATGTATATATATATATATATATATATATATATATATATAAGCTATATTCGATAAGCTATATATACATCTTATATACTATATATAAGATGTATATATAGTATAGTATAGTATATATATTAAATGTATATATAGTATAGTATATATATTAAATGTATATATAGTATATATATATAAAAGCTATATTCATGTATTAACAGCATAACTTACATACTATTAATATAACTACATTTTATTAATACATAATACAACTATGTACATGATCATACTAATACATAAATACAACAGAATACATGTATTAACAACATAACTTACATACTATTAATATAACTTTTGAATACATAATACAACTATGTACATGATTATACTAATACATAAATACAGCAGAATACAAACATAGGAAATAAAATAGAATATAATAATTGAATCTAGTTAAATTTGAAATATAGTAAACACAGTAAAATACGGTGAATACAACTCGAAAAATAGTGAAAACAATCACTGAATTAAACTCAATATAACAGTAATATGTATTAGCAGCAGAATACATAATATAACTATGTATATGATCATACTAATACATAAATACAACATAATACATGTATTAACATCATACTATTCAAAATACTTTTGAATACATAATACAACTATGTACATGATTATACTAATACATATTACTGCTATATTGAGTTTAATTCAGTGGTTGCTTTCACTGTTTTTTGGTTGTATTCCGAATACATGTATCAACAATATAACTTATATATTATTAATATAACTATGTTTTATTACATTATTGGCAGAACTTTTGAAAAAACATTAAAGTTAAAAATGAGTATTGAATCATAAGAATTTAAATACATAGGCATATAAAAAATAAATTGAATGTATTCCGAGTGACAGTTGCATTAAGACAAGAAGACATTCATGTATTCAAAACCAAAAAGGTTACGTAAAACCATGATCAATTCAGCAATAAGCTGAAAATACAATCTGTATAACAGAAAACTATTCTAAAACTATTTTCACAGAAGTATCCGATTATGTGATTTGCCTAACAATCTTTGCGGGTGCTTCATTGTCGCTTATCGCATCGGCGTCTAACTTCCGCATAGCATAGTCCCAAAGGAGGGCACCATATCTTTGATGGAGTAAATTAGCATCAAAAGTTGTTTGTGGAACCAATCCATAAGTGCTCAAATACTCTGCATATGCTGCGACATACAAACCACAATCTTGCTAATAGATTTGAGAAGGGCATTGAATGCCTCCTTACCCCATGGGTAATCACAATATCTCCCGCTCTCGACCAAATTAAAATGTAGTTTTGGGATGGTTGTGCAGTTCTTCTCAGTGGATAATATGAATGTATGTATGAAATACAACACATCTATTTTAATGACATTTCCATCGTTATCGAAACCCTAATTCTTGTTATCAAAGTATTTCAGCAAATCTTTCTTCTTGACATTCTTTGCACCGACAAAGTATGTATCCACGATCTTATTAGGCATCTTTGTGTTAACACAATTGAGACCAGTAACTACCGCAAACTCCCTGATTGAAAAGCATAATGTTGTACCATTCACATGTATTAAAAATAAATCAATAGGACTTTCCTCTAGCTGCAGAACCATGAAACACTTGAACAACTGATGTTGAACCTCGCAGTGCTTCATATCGAGGAATTCTAAAAAACAAGTAGTACCAAATAGTTTGTACTGATCAAGAGTAAGCTTTTCTTTGAGGTCGGAGATTATGTCGGTGTTAGTATAGGAACTCACATGCGGCGATAAAATAGACGGGTGTTTAACAAGGAGTTTTATTTCCTACATACAAAAAATAGCTAAAAAGATAAAATATATGGTTGAAAATACAAATAAATACAGTTAGGTTGGATACATAACTCATTCATGGATACAACATAGTACACTGATAATTACAACAAAAACTGTGAATTATGGTAATAATTATTGTTTTAAATACAGATGGATACAGTTAGGTTGAAAATACAGATGAATACAGTTATATTGAATGCATAGCTAATTGATGAATAACATCAAAATGATAAAACTAACAATGCATTTAAAAATGTTGTTGTATGAACTCAAATACATATAAATACATCTAAATACAACAGTCAAAAATCACTGTACAAAATAAAAATCAATGTATGCCCATATCGAATACATATAAATACATCTAAATACAAGAAGAGAAAACCACTATACAAACTAAAACTCAATGTAAGCGGAATCAAATCACTGTACAAACTAAAAATCAATGTAAGCGGACTCGAATACATATAAATATATCTACAATTACCTTGTCGTTCTGTGTTTCCGAGCTACTTCCTTTAGCGACCTCTTTTCCCTTGCTCCCAGAAGCATCATCCATAAGTTTTCTTCTTTTTTCCATATCAGGAAATGTTGATTTTTCGAAATTTTCTCATCTTGACCTTTTTTCATAGGGTCATTGTGTATTTTTATTCTCCTTTCGGTTTCAATGGTTGCTGATGAACCTGCAAATACAGGTTCCTTCTGAGTGATTTGCAAATTGAAAGATGACCCCTCGAAATTGAGTGCTTTAGTGGGTATACCTCGGGTAACCCTCTTCGAAGTTGTTGAATCATCCATTGAAGAGGAAATTTAAAGTATTCTGCAGAAAACCTAACAATAGTGAATATTTTTTAAAAATACTATTGAAGAGAAAAAGAAGAAGCTTTAACTAGCCAAAAACCCAAAAACTTTAACACTTGCCACAACTTTTTGGAGAAAAAAACGTTGAAAATTGAGGGAGACAACAGCGTTGTGAGAGAACTATAAAACTTGTGGGGAGAATCGTGGTTCAACAATGGGGAAGACAAACTTGATGTGAGAGAGATCGTGGTGAGAGAAATTAGATATACTATACGGTGATTTTGGGAGAGAATAACTGAAAGAATGAGAGAGAAAAATATTAGACAGCGTATTTAATGCCTTAACGGTAGTGTATACCATAAATACATATTTTGCTATAAAAAATAAAAGGTAGCTATAAAAAATAATATTTTAAAAGGGTTTTTATTTATAATAAATAGAGTTAAACCTTTGCTATATGAGGTAAAATTTTCTTTGAAACTACTTCTGGGTAAAAGCCATGGGCCTACTAACAAAAAAGCCCAAGTAGCCCATTACGGATAGCCCAATATCCCATCACCAACATGGGCTACAAACCCTAGTAACCCAACCCCTAATCAATCTCGACGTACTGACAAAAAAGAAAAATAAAATCTAACCAACTTCCCCTATATATAAAAATCTCATAAGCATATCTTTGTTTTGCTGTCTCTTCTCTCTTCAACCAATTTTTTTTCGGATTGCACTTTTGCTACACAGTCTGATATAGTGAAAAGCTTAGGCGTTAGATTTTGGATCAGAGAAAATGGCAGAGGAAGAAGTGATGGTGGAAGCAACAACAACAAGCGGCCCGGTTCCATCGGATCATCACAAGAGAAAGCTGGAAGATTTGGAACCTGAAGAAGTCGGGTCGGACTCGAAACCGGAAACGGAGTCGGATTCCGTGCAAAAAGCTGCTGATGAGGAAGATCTTGATGGGTCTGAAGCTAAAAGACCTCGTTTGGAGGATAACAAAGCTAATGGATTAGGTATTAGAGCTAACCCTTGGTAGGATTTAGGTTGTTTTAAAGTTTTGCATTGTGATTTTTGTGCAGTTTCTTGGGTGTTTTTTGGTCGTTATTGGGTTTTTTTTCTTGTACAGAGATAAGGCTGATGATTTTGGTTTATTTTCTTATGTGGTTTGCTTTATGCCTTGCATTTCTTGGAGTGATTTAACCTTTCAGAGATTTATACGTTTAGGAAATATACAGAACTTCTACGACTTTTTATTTGCATTTTGCATAATATTGCATGATATGAGTTTAAATGGGATAACATGGTCACTCAGTGGCGGATCCAGGATTTTGGGTTCGTGGGTGCTTAACTGTTCTTGACTTACAATTACTATCAATCACATAGTATAAGTGCATAACTAATTGAACATGACGGTCAAAAAAGTTAATAAAAAATCTCGTATTAGTATTATAAATGCGTGTGACGAAAAATGCAACTGGCAAGAATTTATTTTTATGGATTTTGCCACTCTAGAGGAACTATTTGTTTTTAGAAGGGTCGAACTATGGAGTTTCTTTCTTTCTTTGCTATAGAGAATTACTAGGTAAAATACAAAAGGAAATACTTTATAAAAAAGGGGAAGGTAAAATAAAATTCAGGGAAAAAGTAGTCTGGAACGGAAATAAATAAAGTAGTAGTATTGGATAAAAAATGTAGCTACTCGATATAAATTTAAAAGGGATACCTAATGGGGTAAAGGAAGAAAGTAGTAAGTTTCGAGCTCCCACCCCCTTACACTACTAAAGCAGCCACTATCCTTGCTTGACTAAATCACCCATCAGCATTTTTGTTCTCTGGGTGCTTCCGGGTTTAATATATCAAACACCTCAAATTTTCTATATAGCTAATAAAGGCCATGCGGTAAGGTTAATGGGTGCTGAAGCACCCAAATTTAGTATGTAGATCCGCCCATGTGGTCACTGATTCATATAGCTGACCCTAACTTATTTGGGACTGAGGCGTAGTTGATGTTGGGGTGTTGCCTTATGCCTTGCATTATGGTATGTGCAATATTTTAGGTCCTTATGATGTGAAATTATTGTGGTGGAAATTTTTTTTGAGGAACTACTTTTGATCTTTCTGGGAAATACTTGAGAAAGGGAATTGTGTTCTGTGCTGAGCACTTGAAGTGGGCTGTGTAGGAAGAGTGGATATCTGTGTAGTGAATGTTTATAGTGAGTTGATATTTTGTTGAAGAGTTCTCTTAGGGATTTGAATTGTTGTAAAATGTGAGAAATAGCAAAGATTGTGTATGGGAAGTCTGATGTGGTAAAGCTTGCTTCCATCTTTTTACTGTTTTTTCAGCAGCCCAAAATGGTTATGAGGAGAAGATAGAGGAAGAACCGAAAGAAGATGACAATGTGCAGCTGTTAGATGCAGAAAAGAATGATACTCACCCAGAGGTGTCTCAAGAAGTAGCCACAGAAGCTCCCGAATCAGTTAGCGAACAACCTGCTGATGCTGATCAACAAACAGGGGATGTTGAACATTTTGATGCTGAAAAGATTTCCGAGGCAGAAAAGAGTTCACAGGTAGATGAACCATCTAAAGGTGACATTCAGGAGCCTGATGTAGAGAAGAGTACACAGGTCGGTGGGCCGTCTAAAGGTGAAGGTGACATTCAGGAGCCTGATGCAGAGAAGAGCACACAGGTCGATGAGCCGTCTAAAGATGACATTCAGGAGCCATCAGCTGAAGCGCCTGAAACAGAGGGTGTTCAGCTTGATCAAGAGCATCCAGCCTCTGATGATCAAACAATTACACGCAAAATGGAGGTCCCCAATAATAAGGTGATGAGAATTTATGTGAAGTCTGAATTTATATTCTCCTAGTGCGGTAATCAGCTAGGCATGTGGAGAACTCCTGGCATTTCGTAACATAAGCAGCCAGTTTAACAAGCTCTAAAGTATATCAACTGTGTGCTGAATTGAGTCACTTTCATGTGGGAAAATGACTTTCTTTTGATTTTACTTGTTAAAGAGTGCAACAGAAACTGATATTTTCTGAGCTACACAAGGTGAAAATTTTAAATCAAGAAAACCTGGTGATAAGAATATTTGGTCATGATTAAGTGACCGTTGTAGAATTCGCAGTGGATATCATTTGGTCCTCCTGTGTGCTATTTCACCTTGTCTAGCATTTGACTTGAATCTTATAGAGTTCTATGTAAAACTGGTACAGGTTGGGGTTCTTATTGGAAAATCCGGGGATACTATTCGATACCTGCAATACAACTCGGGAGCTAAAATTCAGATAATGCGTGATGCTGATACAGATCCACATGCTGCAACCAGGCCTGTCGAACTGATTGGAACATTAGAAAATATAAATAAAGCTGAAAAATTAATAAAGGATGTCATAGCTGAGGTATGTGGTTGGTCTTATGATCATTTCCTTTTGTCATCTTCCCAGCTTTTATGGTTCACAATGTTGGCTCTCTAGGCGGATGCGGGTGGTTCTCCTGCACTTGTGGCTAGAGGCTTTGGCACTGTGCAGGCTGTGGTTGGAGAACAGATCGAGATACAAGTTCCAAATGAGAAGGTTGTATTTCTTACTTGTTCCACTCTCTTTACCTTTCCAAATGAGAAGGTTGTATTTCTTACTTGTTCCACTCTTTACCTTTCGTTCGACTGGGGACTTTGTGGGGGCAGAAGAGGTTATTATTTTTTATTCTTTAGTTTCCATGATTGACAAGGGCCTGTCTTCTTCTCTTGCTCTAGGTTGGTTTAATTATTGGAAAAGGTGGGGAAACTATCAAGAGCCTTCAGACAAGATCAGGGGCACGAATTCAGGTACTGATAACCCTATGATTTCTGTTGGCACCTATTTTGTGCAAAGTAGTTTTACTATTAGAGGCAATCAATTCACTTGGTTAAATTATCAAAATTAATGTTCTACTATTTCCGTAGCTGGTTCCACTTCCTTCTGATGGAAAAGAATCTAAAGAAAGAACAGTGCGAGTGACTGGTGATAAAAAGCAAATTGATATGGCAAGAGAGATGATCAAAGAAGTCATGAGTCAGGTTTGTTTGGATGTTCTGCCTTATTCTTTAAGTGCGCTTGTGTGAGGTCCATTTAGGTGTATTCAATGCAGTTTAATATTTCAGATCAGTATTTCTGATATAAGCGTATTTCATTTCATCTATGTTAATGGCCATTTCTTGAACACTTTTTCTATAAGTAACTGTTTCTTGAATACGCATAATTGATACTGTGACATGCTTACAATCGGGTTTGAGCCTGGAATTTTGGACAGAAATATATGTTATAGGAACTATCAGAAATTTCAGATGCAAATCTCGTACTTAAGTAACATAAAGCAATGTGTTCTTTATATAACTTAGTATATTTTGAGCCCCTATGGCTTTACTTTAGTGGCAAGAGCGCAGTGCATGACGTGTGAGTTAGGCATATGTCACAAGCTCAAACTCTGATACGGGAAAAAGCCTAATGATTAAGTTGAGAAGGGTAGATGATGGGCGGCTGCCCTGAGTTTACTCAGTTATCAAAAAATAACTCAGTATAATTTGTTGATGTGCAACATCTGTTGAATTTGATGTATGTGTCATGGACAATCGTGTAGAATGCAATTATGCCTTCCGTTTTCTGTTTAGCAGTTGATTTATTCTTGTATAAAATGACAATTTACAAGTGCAATTAGAAGTTACATGTTAAAGAATAAACGTATTTAGCTGATCTTCTGAAGTAATAGTATGGCTCTTACCAGTAGGAGGGCACCAACGAGTTTTTGGAACATTTGCATGTTTCTTAGTGTCACTAAGGGGGCATAAAGTTCTCTGCTTACAAGGGGTCAGTGTGAAAACTCTCTTAATGGTTTTACTCGAGGCACTTGTTTAGGTAGAATATGGTGCTGTACTACTGCCTTGCTATTCATTGTTTACAAGCTCCAGTTGGTGACTTTGCTAGATCTGAACTGCTGAAGGAATGTATTAATGTACTCTTAGGATTAAATTAATTGCCTATCTTGTAGTGGTTACTCTGTTATGTGTGGTGAGTAGGCGTTTTGCATGAGATGAAGAAAAATGTCACATGTTGGGAGCTTGTTTCTTAGTGAACGTTCATAAAAGTTTGTGTGCCGGGTCAATTGAATACAGTTAAAGAGAATGTTGTGTTGAAATGGGATGTCGGTTGCCGTGATTTATATTTGTCAATGGGTGCCAATTTCGAATTGGTTGGCTTTAAAAATGCAGATTTGGATTTTGTCTTTGACATCGCAGCATTGCGTTGGTGTAGCCATAGACAACTACTATTCACTCTCGACCACCGAAGAGAGGTATCAAGCATTAACCCTCGCCATTGCAGATGTTAATAGTTGGTAAGATTGCTTCGAGACTTAAAAACTAAAAATGATAATAATAGTAAGGTTATTATATTAGAAGAGTACTCTCTGGATACCCTATGCTCTATGCAAGCCACCATGTTGCAGAATGCCATCACTAGTTAAATCATCTTTATTGAGTGTACTATATCCATGATGAAATCTGATCTCATTTTATCTTAAACATAGGAGAACTGAATAGTCGGCCTTTTGACTTGCATTAACACGTGGTGTTTGGAAGTAGTGTGACTACCATGGTATTACACAATTGAATGCAATAAAAAAGATGTTCTTTTATTCAAGACTGGATATTGTTCTGCCTCTTGGATACTATGTGCATGTGATTTTTGAAGATGCTTGATATGTATGTACTAAATGTCAGATGATGGTTTGTTTAGATATCTGAAATAGTATCAAGAAACATCAATCTCTTTTCCTTGATAGTAGTGTTATGGGCTACTCATCTGATCCCATTTTGGCAGTTGTGTTTGATATTTTCTTGAAGCGTCATTAGATTGCTATTTCTGCTTTTATTCTTTACATTTTCATCAATGCTCTTGCTATCTACTATTCACGTTTTATTATAACTCAATGCAAGTACAATCTATGGATCTGTGTATAAGTGTTTTCTTGCAGTTGTCACCCTGCTACAGTTCAAGCATCTACAAATTTCATTTACTTCGTTTCCTGGAAGCTATTCCTGAGCTTTTCTTATATTTATGCTTATATTTTCTGTTTAAATCTGCAATCATGTGGCTAACTTCTCTAGATGTCTTTCTTTTTCACAATGGTGTGATAGCCTGTAAGGCCATCAACTCAATCTTCGGGTTATGGTCAGCAGGCATTTCGCCCACGTGGCGGAGCTGCTCCCCCACAATGGGGACCCCGAGGTGGTCATCCTGGGCAGTTTCCAGGTTATGATTACCATCAAAGAGGACAATATTCATCTCGCAGCCCACAATACCCACCTCCTGCCTATGGAAATTATCCTCCACAGCAAGCACCAAGAGGCGGATTTGGTCAGGGTTGGGAGCAAAGGCCTCCAGCCTCTATGCAGGGCCCTCAGTCACAGGTTGGTGTTTATAATTATTAATTGCACTATATAGCCAATGCCTCAGCATTTGCTTCACTCTTTAAAATTATTACTCATGCTTTCTGGTCCTTTAACGGGTCTGCCTTCTCAGGCAAACTACAACTATGGGCAGGCACATGGTCCAGATTATGGCCAGTCATACCCTCATCACCAAGCACAGCATGGACAAGGCTATGGGCATGGATACACTGATGTAAAATATGATCACCAAATGGCACCACAGAATCAGTATGGAGGACATGGAACTTCTCAGCCGACATCTTACCCTCAAAGTGGTGCACATCCCAGCTATGGCACACAAGAACAATACGGTAAACCTCCTTCATATGGTATGCATCCACAGGCTTCCCATTCGCAACCTTACAGCCATCCCAGGGCTAATCAACCTGGAGAAGTGCCATATCAGCAGGGTCCAGCTCCATCAACTCAAGGATATGGTGCTAGTATGCCGCAGCAGCAGCAGCAATTCCCCTATGCATCCAGTGGGCAAATGCAACAAACTTACCCTGCATATGGATCCACCGCTACCGCCGATGGATACAATCACCCACAAGCTGCTCCAGCTTGTGGTCCTGGGTATCCTCAGCAGAGTGCCCAGCCTGTTCCTGGATATGGTCAGCCTGTACCACAACAACCTCCTGCTTATGCCCAAGCAGCCCCTGCTGGAGGTTACAGTTCCTACCCTTCACAGCCCGCTTACACTGAACAGCAGGCAACAAATAGTGCAGGCTATGGTTATCAGGCACCAGTTGACCAAACTTACAGTGGTGCTCAGGCTTCAACTACTTATAGCGCACCATATACTGGACAACAAGCCTATGCTCAACCAGCTCCAGTTCCTGCTGCAGCCCCGGCTCAGCCTGGTTATGATCAATCCATGGCTCAATCAGGTGGTTATGCAACTGTACCTGCTGCTGCTGGTTACGTGAAGAGTGTCTCGCCCCAGCCTGGTTATGCACAGTATGATGCTAATCAGATGTATGGTGCCCCAAGGTGAACTTGTTATCTGATGAAATTGTTTCAGGGAATGTGTTCCGGTGTTCTTGTTCACAACTAGGCTGTTAGTTCGTATTAGTTTGAATTTCAGATCATTTTCATTGCACATGGAATATTTTATTAGTGCAATGTGTACTTTGTTTTTGCTTTGTCAGCATCATACGCGCCTAATCATAAATGCTAAGAATTTATGGGAAGTCTGTATTTTCTGCTTTACAAATTTTTTGTAGGCATATGGAACTCTTGTGCTAGTTGTAGAAATGTATTTTCAAAGTCTTGCGCTGGTAGATTTTCAAATCTGTTGTTGACAATTTCAGCTTAATGAGTGACGAAGATGAGAGATATTAGCAGGTGATGATCGATGCTCAATGCTTCATCTATAGCTATTTTTGTGCAAATATCAAACATAAAATTTAAGCTATTTTTGTAGTTATCTTTAAGGAATAGGGTGAGAATGACCGTTGATTTCCTCCCCCGAGTGCAATTTCACCTTATGATTGTGTTTACAAAATTGGGTCCTTGAAAAGTGTTTATATTGGTTGAAAATGAGTATTTGAAAGTTATATATGCAGTGTACCTTTTTCAAGTCTAGCGTGCCATTATTTTTCTAAAAGCAGTTTAATTCTGTCTTATAGGGAAATAGGCAAAACGTGAGATTAAGTTGTATTTGTAATTACGATAACTTTGTAGTCTAATACCATGTTAATTTACCCCCAGAAAAAAAGGAAATATAGTAGAAGGAAGAAAACTGGTTTGATGTGTACTAAACTAGCATGGCACTGCAGATTTGAGGTTGAACGATCTTCGGCGGCACTCGCAAGAAGTTGTGCGAATTCATTAAGTTCTAGTGACGCTAAAATTTTAGCGATTCCAAATTGTAACTTTCTCAAATGACATTAATCATGTCAACACTCCCCATTCTTTGTTGAAATAGGTTAAGTGTTTACTAATGATTGTTATTAACCAAATCTAGAATGTTGGAATGAAGAGCATGGGAGGTAACTAGTCATAAGAAGAGTGGAAGCGAGCGCAATCAAAATCAAGGCGGGAGACATTTCCATCATCCCTTAAGAAGTGTTGTGGTCGAGTATACACTGCTACCAAATTTTTACGACAATGGAGAATCCTCAATACATAACGGTCTTCGTTTGTTCGGTTAATTTTTGTATGTCTTGTTCCTGTTTTTGTAGAATATATATGCACTTCAAAAGAACTAGCGGTTTGATTCTCACTCTTAGCCTCATTCTTTTCGCTCTTAAAAACACTAGATTTATATACTATTCCAAGTTTTGAAATGTTAGTGAAGGTATATTGTAGTGTCACAAAAGCTTCATCTACATCTACATCTACATCTACATGCATAGGCCAGACAACCAACCAAACATCCTGCAAGCTGGTACAATTATCTTTTGAGAGTGATGAAAAGGGCAAGAGTAGGAAGAGAGTATGCTGATAAAAATATTTTTGGAGTAGAGAACTAAATGCACGAGACATTCTCAAATTCCAAAGAGATTCCAAGAATGTATTTTGTGTTGACAATGAAGCTTTCACTGGACGTTCCATGATTTCTTATGACATTAACAATCTTCATCCACAAGAATAGTTGATTCATTGCCAACTCCAAAGTCAATTAATGATGCCATATCATCATCAAGCAGAGTTGGGAATGGGGAACCCTGGGAAGTCCAAAAAGAAGATTCTAAACATAAAATTCTCAAAATCTTAAACACTGATAAATCATGCAGTGACTATAAGCAAAATATAGAGAAGATTGGTTGTGGAAATTTACGATTATCTGTTAAAGTAATTATTGTACATCTCATGACAACAGTGACTAATGTGACCATTTTATTAGCATACGTACCTCTTCCCGAAGAAATAACTTTGGCTTAATAGATTTTATCTTGAAGAAACTCTCACAAAGGATTTTCAGCTTGCCCACCTGAATGGAGCAGAGATAAGTAGAAAGCTTTAAACCAGTCTAGTAAAGGAAAAAGATCATACCGTAGTTGTCGCAGGCAGCTTTTTAGTCAATGGGGCCTTTTCACCAATTGATGCTGCAACACACTTCAGAGTAATAGCTGCAGAAGGCGAGCATGAGCGGTAAGATCATTTTCATGGATCCGATTAGGATCTAAATTTGGCAAAGTTTAGAGTTGACAGTCAATACAAATGAGCCCTGATGCCATTTTTTGTGGACCCGTAGCTCCACTTGCAGCCTTTTGATCCTCAATCCCGTGAAAAGATTTCAGCTCTGCAAATCTGCACCAATTAACACATACTTAAGAGTGCTAGATAGGGCTCCTACTTAATACTCTGAGTTGCTTGAGAAACAGAAGGTCACTAAAGTAAATGTAGTATTCAAATATATGCGAGTAAATAGAAAATAGAGAATAGGTTGAGGTATTTATTTCCAATGTAGGTACTGCAAATTTTTCAAAACATCCTCTAAACAATCAGTACCAACGACACAAGCTAACATTTGCCCAAGCCAAAGACAAAATATACCAAATATTGGCTTATATACTAGCCTCATCAAAAATATTTTGAAGATATATGTTACGTACTAAATAAAATAAATACCTGGGGTGAAGCTTCTTAATTTCCTCTGCATTATCATGGCTTTTAGACATGACCAATCTGACATACCTGCAGAAGGATTTGAAAATCTATTTATCTGAACAATGACTGGACTAGAATCAAGTAAAGTGCCTCAAGTTAGTGTATTTTTCGAAGAATCAATCAGCAACAACATAAACAACACTAGCCTCATCCAGCAATGCTTTGCAAATGGAAAAGGAAAAACAAAAGTTAACAACATCACAATAACCAACAAATAATATGCCTCAAGAGTTGCGGAGTTTAAACAAAACACATAAATATACTGCCTTGGATGAGGCAATTGCTTTAACTTTCAACTATCTCATCAGACGGTCCAATGTATAACAGCTACCTAGACTTCTCAAAGAACAGCTGATGCAGGTTTAAGAGACATAGAGAATAAGAACTTTCATTTAGTTTTTGGCTTACTGTTTAGAAGTTTTCGTAATTCTCTTCAGTAAATATCTCAACACATTTTCGGTATATTTTGAGGACTCAGCAATATATTTCCCCTACGCCCCTCCGATAAAAAAGGGAACAAAAAAGGACAGAAAAAGAAAGAGGAACTAAAATAGGTGATTAAATTTACAAGTACAGGTGCCACCTTTCCACTAATGATTTAACAAAAATTTAGTTAAAGCATGGTTCTCAACAATAAACCAGCTACATAATGGATTTAAGATTATTCATCAAACGATAGAAGTGAAGCTAAAGAAGATGATCTGAAACTAAGTTTAAGATAAGAAAACAGCCAGCGAGAAAGGTAACTAATTGAAGTAAGATTTTTAGAGGCATAGGTAAATAATAATATGATCTAGATGTAATCACTCTTGAGTTCATTGGGACATGCTACATCAGAAAGAGAGAAAATACCGAATTTCAGAATCCTTCCTCTCTCGAGGACTAACCTGAAAGAAAAAGAAGGCATGAAAAACTTGAGCAACTTCAAATGCTTGCAAAAATGAATCAGTAGAATATGAAGAATTTACCTGGCTTCCGTTTAAAGTTTCAACTTTAGCAAGGCGAGCAATCAAAACAAACCGGGGCACACCACCTTTCCCTGGATCTGCTATAGGATTCTCAGAAAGCCTTATATCCTACCAAAAGTTTGACCAAATAACATGAATTTGAAACAAGATTCTGAAGTTTGTAGCGAGTTACATTTTCTAGGTGCTATACTTTTATAGTTAGCAGGCAAGTAATTTTTTGGATTACAGTTAGCAATCCCTTGGTTTTTAATGACATAAGAACTTCGACAACAGAAGGCAATAATGGGACTTCATTTTCTTCCTTACGGGGTGATAAGAATTGTACATACCCACCCCCTTCTGACTATGTCACATTAGTTCTTCCCGTATGTTATATCAAGCAGACCAATGCAAGGTTTTGAGCAGTTAGCGATATTTTTTAGAAATTTCTTCATTTTATTTTTTTGACTATAGTTATGCTGATAAATACACACTCAAGATTCAACCGCATTCTTCAGGAAGAACGTTAAATGTTGGAGAGAGGTGAAAAAAAAGCAACACAAACCATAATGTGGAAACACAGAACCCTTGCTCAAATTAGTGACAAAACGTACAGCTTAAACATCGCTGTAAGCTTAGCATGCACTTAGCTCATTGCGAATTATTGATGGAAAAACTAACTTATTATGACAATCCAAGAACTTTCTCAAATACGATTATACAAAGGTCAGCTACTAATAAAGTAAAATAAAAACCACTCTGGCTTATAGTTCTCACAAACACATAATAGATGCAAAGAGAACGATTTATCCCTCGAGTAAAATGCAAAGTTCTAAATTACAAAAACCATTTGGATACAAAGTGAGATCCAATAACAACCACATTAAGCCCACTTACCATACCAGCAACGTATTCCGGAAGATATTGGAGGATAGAGAAAAGGACACGCATGTAGTGGTTGCATAGTTTCATGATATGCATCTAATGTGTAACACCATAATAGTCAGATCACACATAAGAAGCTCCAACATAAAAATTAGATCCAAACACCATTATTACATCCGTTTTCCAGATAAAAGTTTTTCCTATAATAACAAATCATTATCCAGTTAATTCATGAAAAATTCGTGATCAAATCAAATGGTCTGTACTTTAAGAAAAATCTTACCAACAAATTAGGGAAAAAATTAAGAGAATCAATAGAAGCAAGATCTTCAATTTTGTTCCCACCTGTAAATGTAACAAATAAACTACCAGTTAAATCTCAATTAAATATCCAGGATTAAGGTTAGTTCTGCAGAGAGTTGTAGTATTACCCACAAGAAGGCAACGGAGATTCTGGAAAGGCCTAAAGCTTTCCCCAAGAAGTTCATGACCATTGGGTGTTTCAGATGATGAATTATGATCAGGGTACCAGATACGGCCGATACAGTTGTTATTCAAAAAGAGCTGTTCCAATCTGAATGCAAGACGGCAAACTAAAATCTCAATGAGATGCAACATAAAAATAATGTGTTTGAAGAGGACATTAATTTTGCAGCACCTTTTTAACTGTGACAGCTTCAAGATTTCATCCCAAGCGACTATAAAGTTATTCTCCAAATTGAGAAGACGAAGATAATCAAATCCATGAACAATATCTGAAGATAATGGCTGGAAAAGGAAAAAAAATTTCTAAGAAAAAATTCAGTGAATAATTTATAGATCATATATGACGAGATTCATCCTTGTACTTCATATGGGAAACTCATTTATTACTCTCTTGGTTACAGACGTAATAGTTAGTACAATAACTAATTGTTCTTGATGTCAGTTACTAGGAAATGAAGTGCGATCATTGATGAACACATTACTCAGAGGAGAGAGCTAGTAGGAACTTTCAAACAGTATATATGCCTTTCATCTGAAAGTTTCAAATTTTGCTCTTGTAATTCTGGAACCGATACTTGTCTAGACATAATCTGTTAAATTGGTTTCAACCCGGTTAATGTTCTCCACCCTAATGGGTGAAGGCAGTACCAAATTTCATTGCCCCAGTTTTCATGTGGAAAACAGAACTAGAAAAATACTTGCTATTACCATGCAGAATTTCATAAAAAAAAAAACTAAGTGATCAATGCGAGATATATGGATTTTCCTTTTCAACTTTTGAAGAAATGGCATAAAAAACCTAAACTGGCATTCTATTTCTATTTGGTTTTGTATCCAAAATCATCTTGTGACCATCGCTAAGAGTAGCTCCCCGAAATCCTCTAATGGCCAGCAGTCATCCTCTATCTCGCATATGATCTATTCCCTCGTTGGAAAATGATGATGATCCAGTACAAAAGCAAAAGTAAAGGTTGGAGTCACATCAAAGTATCTGCCAGATAAGATGAATCCCCATGCAAACTCATGGGCTTCAAATCGCAACTTTTTTTTCAATAGTTCCTTTAGTTTTTGTAATAGCTTCTCTAGCATGCTTAAACATAAATCGGTAAAAGTTGAAGGATTTTTACTGCCTACTGAGTATACACTTGTTTGCTTTGTTATGTGACAAGTTTTTCCGGTCTAACAGCTTATTTGGATGGTTGTTACCTATTGTACTGTATTCTATTATTATTTTAAATATGATGTTTGTTTTGGTTGTTACTTAGATTTTATTGTATCGTATCGTTAAATTCGTTGTTCTGTGACGATGAAAAGTGCTACTTTATGTAACGGCCGATTTGGTGTGGTTTTTACCTTATTTTTCTCTCATCTTGCCCTTCCTTATTATTAAATAATCCTAATTTATCCTTCACTCTACCTTTTTATATAATAATTCTACCTTGTACCCTACTTTTTCTTTGTAATATTACAAGTTTATTCTTCATATTACTGGCGTGTAACATCATGAAATGATGGCAAATGATACAATCTATCCAAACATTGTATTCATCAAAACAATACAGTACAGTATAACACCATACAATGCTATACATTATGAAATGATATCTAACAACCATCCAAACAAGATGTAAGAGCGAGAGCACAAAAGATACAAAGAAGATGAAAATTTAATGTCATAACACAGTTATCTATCTTCAGTAAAGAAGAATTAATAGAACTTGTGGATAATAACATAGAAATTTGAGATTCAACTGCAAATAACTCTAATAAGGGAAAACACACCGCTATTTCTCTCAGTTTGTTTCCCATCAGATGAAGCTCTTCAGCAAGAGGGAGAGAGTCTTTAAGCATTTCAACCTGCCAAATGAAATACATCACACTCAATAAATGATTAAGTTACATGGAAGAAGACAGCAATAGGTCCACTCTCACCTGTTTCCAGCTTATACCAGTGTGATTCAAAACTAAAACTTTGATGTGGTTTAGCAGGGGCATCCCACTTATATTGTGAGACATGATGTCGTATGATAAGTTCAGAGTTATGAGAGCCGGTAACTCTTTACAGATTGCAGCAATTTCCTGCGAGGATATGCTTGCTCAGATAAACAGTATTTTTACGCATGGAGAGAGAATGCACTGGTATCACAGTTCTGCATACTACGATGCACAAAAATGAAATAGAGTCATACAATCAATGATATGACTAGACTTTTCGACATCGATTCTCTACATTCTGCAGTCCAACTAGGTATTATGACCAATAAGCTGGACTCAAATGCTTTGTTGAGACTAGGTCAAAGAAGAATTGACCCTATTAGAGTTGAAAATCCAACATATCTAATGAAGTACAATCTGAATCGAAAGGTTTTATGGAAAAGGAAATCAGCATGGACTCAATCCTCCCCTCTCCTTCCATGTTGATATCTAAACTTCCTCCAACCTCCAGTTCACATGACAAATTTTCAGTCTAATGTTTGAGACACTTACAATCCAACAGACCTTTGAAACTATTCAGACTTCAGATGCAACTAACCATTTCAGACTTCAGATGCAACTAATCATTTCAGATTTAAACCACGATCTGATATTCTTTTTGAGAATGGTAACATATTTCTGTGTATATATGTAGACATCAGCACAAAGTTTGTGCCGGAAACCAAAATGTGGGTGTTACATAAAAAAATGGAACATTAAAAAAAAACATTCCTTGCTCTTCTTACAAGGAACCTAATATCTCTAGAATTGCCTCAGGATCATCTGTGTTCCGACTTACACCACAAACTGAATAGAAGAATACAATTCCCCTTAATTTTTTGTAAAGAACTACTTGTGTCTTCAAAACATCTCGAGTTCACCTTTTTAGCTAGTTCACCTTTTTTACTACTTATCTGATATTCTCCTATTAGCTAGTTCACTTTTTTTACTACTAATCAGAAAAGTTTTGTCTTCTTTGAAAAGTATGTCAGGCAGTCAAATTAACTTCTTAATCCACATCACAAATAAAACTATATCACCACAAAATTGGACACAGTGAAAACCAAAACGTCGCGTAAACAGTCAACAAGTCAGAGAGGATCTGATTACAATCAAACAGAATATGATCTGACTTCATTCAGAGAAGCAATGCATTACCCTCCAGTCAGAAAGCAGGTTTCCAGTCAAATCAAGCTCCTTTAACCCTGCAACAATGGCATGCACAATTCAGGTAACATTTTGCTTCCTGTCTGAAAGCTCACAGGGCTGAATAATGATATAGAAACAACTAACATGTAAGCAAATGCTAGTAGATAAAAAGCAACAACAGTAAAAAAGCAACAACCACAACAGCAAAATAAAAGAACCACCATGAGTCTCAATCTTTAACTAGTTAGGTTGGCTATGAATCCTCAATATCCATTTGCTCCATTTGGACACAATGCACTCCAATACTCAAAAACTTGTCTTTAAGACAAATTAACGGTTCTCTAACACTAGAGTTTCTCGATATTTTATATTGATATACTGATATATCTATATCATATTAAAAGTGGGAAGCCCATAACTAAAAAGTTGAATTACATAAATGCCCTTCTAAATCACTTAAATATCCTATATTATTACTTATTTAATTTAATAATAATGTATTAACATAAATATTTAAAAGTATCAGAAAAGAAAATCAAATATTTGAAAGGTTGTGTTCCTTCTGCTTTGTGATCAGCTTACTTTTGAATTCATTTCAACAGTTGGCTACCTTTCAAATTTACAAAGCCTATTCATTTAATGGCTTTAAACTTGCATCAAATATGTTACACCAACAAATGAATAGTCATTCCCTTAGAAATATTCCGCCAGTTCTTTCTTCGCTAGATATACAAAGAATTATTCATTCTTCTTAACCTTCTACCAATTCTTTTTCACGGTCAATTCTTCTAAGATTTCTTCTTTGGGTTGAGTTTCATTATAGTACATTCTAATTCCAAATATGATTCTTCAATCTATGTGTATTTTTTTCTGATTCTGATTATATGATGTTTTCTATGAATTTTTTTGGTATTTGTTTTTGTGATCAATTTGTGTATGGAATAGTGATTTAGAACTTGAAAATTTGGGTTAGTGGAAATTTGAGAAAAGTGCATTTGTAGATGTTGCATGCGTTGCTTTACTAATATTCAATGAATGTGTGTCAAGGAAAGCATAGAATAATGTCAACGGCAACTATTTTTCTATTTACGGCGAAGTACTTTTCTATTAGTTTGTCTGATAGTTGCAGTGTGGCATGTAAATCTTAATCTATAATAAATAAATAAAAAGAATTAATTTTTTCAAAAAGAATGACATAATTTTATAGTTGATAATAATTTAACATTAATTTTTTTTAAAAAAAAAATTAATGAGAAGCTTTTATAGCCTCACAAAATATTATGATACGTTTGAGATCACAAGTTTCAAATGTGCCCCTAAAACCAAGTTTTGAGGCTACATTTAAGGCACATCTAAAAGTGGGAACCCCAAAGCTAAAAAGTTAAAGACCTAAATATACATTTAATTAATTTAAATACGCTAATTATTAAAAATCATATGCCCAAACCAACCTTCATACTCCTTAATCAACCGATCCGACTATCCACAAACCATTCATTAACAAGTGTAGCATTCCTAATGTCCGTTCCAACTACAACAAAAACAATAACAACATACCCAGTTTGATCCCAACAGGTGGGGTCTGGGGAGGGTAGTCTGTACGCAGACCTTACCCCTACCTAATGTAGGTAGAGAGACTGTTTCCAATAGACCCTCGGCTCAGGAAGGGCAAGAAGAAGAAGAAGAGGAAAGCAAGGAAGGAAGAAAGATGGAAGAGAAAAGAAAAAGGGAGAGATAAAGGATAAGTAGTACCAAATAATAGTAACAGGGAATACAATACCTGAGGCGAACAAAACCACATAACGTAATAAAAATCTAAGAATATGAAGAGACATCCATGCTACTAAGACTATCGGTGAACAACTATAAACTACCTACTAACCTTCTATCTTAATCCTCGTCCTCCACAACCTCCTATCAAGGGTCATGTCCTCAGTGAGCTGAAGCAGCGCCATGTCCTGCCTAATCACCTCTCCCCAGTACTTCTTAGACCTACCTCGACCTATTCTCAAACTCTCCACGGCCAACCTCTCACACCTCCTAACAGGAGCATCAATGCTTCTTCTCTTAACATGTCCGAACCATCTCAGCCTTGACTCCCGCATCTTGTCCTCCACGGAGGCTACTCCCACTCTGTCCCGGATAGCTTCATTCTTAATCCTATCTCTCCTGGTACACCCACACATCCATCTCAGCATCCTCATCTCTGCTACTCTCATCTTCTGCACGTGGGAGTTCTTGACTGGCCTACACTCAGCCCCATACAACATAGCCGGTCGAACCACCACTCGATAAAACTTACCCTTAAGTCTTAGCGGCACATTCCTATCACACAAAACACCGGAAGCGAGCCTCCACTTCATCCATCCCGCTCCGATGCGATGCGCGACATCTTCGTCAATTTCCCCGTTACCCTGGATAATAAACCCGAGATACTTAAAACTCGCTCTCTTGGGGATAACTTGAGCACCAAGCTTAACCTCTACGTCTGCATCATGGGTCCCGTCACTGAACTTGCACTCCAAGTATTCTGTCTTGGTTTTACTCAGTTTGAAACCTTTAGACTCCAAGGTCTGTCTCCAAACCTCCAACCTCGCGTTAACTCCGCTACGCGTCTCGTCAATCAACATTATATCATCGGCATATAGCATGCACCAAGGCACCTCCCCTTGGATATGACGCGACAGTACATCCATCGCCAAGGCAAATAAAAATGGGCTAAGAGCAGATCCCTGGTGCAACCCCATCGCCACAGGGAAATGCTCTGAGTCACCACCCAAGGTCCTCACTCGAGTCGTAGCATCATCATACATATCCTTAATCACCCTAATGTACGCTACCGGAACACCGCTAACATCCAAACACCTCCACAGGACCTCCCTCGGAACTTTATCGTATGCTTTCTCAAGGTCAATAAACACCATATGCAAATCCTTCTTACTCTCCCTGTACTGCTCCACTAATCTCCTTACCAGATGAATCGCTTCCGTAGTCGAACGCCCCGGCATGAATCCAAACTGATTCTCGAAAATAGACACGCACCTCCTCACCCTGGCCTCCACCACCCTCTCCCAAACCTTCATAGTGTGACTCAACAACTTGATACCCCTATAATTGTTGCAATTTTGGATATCACCCTTGTTCTTGTAAAGCGGAACCATCGTACTCCACCTCCATTCTTCGGGCATCTTCTTTGTCTTAAAAATAACATTAAACAGCCCAGTGAGCCACTCCAAACCTGCCCGCCCCGCGCTCTTCCAGAATTCCACCGGGATTTCGTCTGGCCCCGTCGCTCTGCCCCTGCACATCTTGCGCATCCCCCCTTCCACCTCCTCTACCATAATCCGCCTACAGTACCCAAAATCCCGCCGACTCTCGGAGTGCTCCAACTCACCCACCACAATGCGTCTATCCCCCTCCTCATTCAACAGTTTATGGAAGTATGTCTGCCATCTTCTCCTAATGAGTGTGATGTTTGGCATATTTCGATATGTGTTAATGTTACTTTACCCATGCTTTAACCACTTTTTGATGTTATTTAATCTTTAAAACACCCAACATGGTGTAATTATTGGTTTGATGACTAATTAAGTTATGTGTGACGATTTAAGGTGTTCGGAGTGCAAAATATGAAGAAAAGGTGGTTTAGCTAGAGGAAGAAGGGTTGGATGCGTCGCATCCAACCTAGGAAAACATCATCCTGCATGCAACCTTAGCAGTGAAGTTGTGCCATCGCGTCCGCCATCGCGTGCGAAACTGGGAAGTAGAAGTGAAGCTGGATGCGTCGCGTCCACCATCGCATGCGAAGCTGAGAAATAGAGGACAAGGTGGATGCGTCGCATCCGCCTTCGCAGGCAAAAATTGAAATGGAGGACAAGGTGGATGCGTCGCATCCACCTTAGCATCAATCCCTGAAGCCGAATTGGACTAGGAATAGGAGAGCTTTGGCCCACGACTTTTGTACGCAATATATAAGCCAAAAACGCCTCTTTTAGGTCATATAACATATTGGGAAGAGGAAAAAAACCAGGAAAAAGCTGTGAAGGCCGGAATTCATCAAGTTTCATCTTTCTCCCACCAAACTTAGTAATTTTTATGTTTCTTTGTATGATTTGTTGTTTGGCTACCATGTCTATGTGGAGCTAAACTTCACGTTCTAGGGTTGTGGTTCTTTCATGACTATTGTTATTCGGATATTGATTTTGACTTCTTGATTTATCATATTAGTTTATTTATTCAATCTTGCACTTAATCATTTAATTGCTTGATCACCAATTGAATATTATCTACGAATCTAGAATTGAACTCGAAAGTGGGAATTCTATATTGCATATAGGATTGAGTAGGGCAAGTTCTTGAACTCGGGCATCGGGGAACGGATTCGTGGTTAGGATAGACATATACCTAATTACCTTGCTTGGTTGATTTACAGGAATTATAAATGCGTTCTTGTTGATTCTAACTCCATAGACATATAGGCGTTAGGTTAGCTTGAATAGGCGAGTAAGAACTCGACAGATTCTTATGAGCAATATTAACCCTGTCAACCAATAAGCTAGATAAATTAGTCGGTCAATTCAAGTGAAGAATACAATAGGATTGTTAGATAGACCATAACCCTAGATCGTTTTCATTACATTGATATCATTAAAATCTGCTCTTCCTCTGTTCAAAGTTTATTATTTATATTTTTCTTATTTAATTAGTTAGAATAAAATATTTTTAGATTTAATTCTTATTTAGATAATTAAGATAGGCTAATTTAGTTAATAGCTAATCATAAGTCCTCGTGGGTTCGACATCCGACTTTGAGTCACTTTATTACTTGACGACCGCGTATACTTGCGTGAGTGTGTTTGGTCGCAACAAGTTTTTGGCGCCGTTGCCGGGGACTTAGAAATTTGCTATTTTTCTAGATTAGACATTTTTTTTATCTATTCATGTTTTTTTATTATTTTATTTTAGTTAGTATTTTTTATTTATTTTAGCATGGCATCTTGGAATAAAAATTGTTCGAATGATGGTTATTCTTATTTTGATGATCCTTGTCCATATTGTGGAGGACCCCACTGGTGGAAAAATTGTCAGAATGTTCCCAGGAGCGAGTTGTGCGCACAATCTCAATCCTTTGAGTGGAATATTTGTAATATGTGTGGTGGTCAAGATGGCCATTGGGATGGTTGTCCTAATTTTGTTCATCCTTCTCTGAGCCCTTATTATGATCTTTCTAATGATATTTCTGAGTTTGATAGGGGCAATGAAGTGCAGGATATGGAGCCTGATGCATATATTAGGGATATTCTGAGGCAAGTAGCAGAGCAACAGGATGAACTCAAAAAAGATATGAAAAGAATGAGGGCAGCAATCACAAGAATGAAGGCCAATATGGAAGAATTGAATGAAGAGAGCGAGTTTCAAGAAAAGGAAAATTTTGAAAAAGTGAAGATTTTGAGCCAAACATGGCTAGTGGAACAAGCTGAAAAGTTAGAAATATATGAGGCTCAACGTGAGAAAATTACTGATAGGACGAGACACTTTATAGAAGGAAGAGCTGAATTGGGACAGGAGATTAAAAATTTTGGCACTGATATTCACGACTTGGGAGCTAAATTAATTGCAAAGGTTGATGCGTCTAACGCCCAACAAAATAGTTCTGAGTTGTGTGAAGCTGAAAAGGAGCTTATACGCCAAATTGAGGAGCTAAAAGGGGAGAGTAAATCATTCGTCCATACTTGTATTGATGATGTCCATGTCGAGGAAAGCACTCTAGAGTCATGTGAGGAAGTAGATAATATTATATATGAAGACTCTAGTGTGTGTACATATGAGGATGTAAAGAGTAATACAATTCTAAAGTTAGGGTGTATTGGTCCTCATTCCATACATTTTTCAAAATTGTGCTTGGATGATGACATGGAAATCGAGTCATCTGAGCCTTTGGAGGAGCCAATGGATGAGGAACGGGGTGCTTACATTCTTGAATTCGTCGTGCCAGAGAGACAAAATTACATACCTCATCCGAAGGCCAAGAAGTGTAAAATGCGATATTGGTTGCTTGGCCCAATTAAATGTGTCTCACCGCCTCGGGAGCATAATAGAAAACTGGAAGCCAAATTAGGGGCGCAATTCATAAGTTCGAGGTGGAGGCAAAAAGTGGTTCACGTCGTGCCGCTACGTTAAATCAGGCGCTTGTTGGGAGGCAACCCAGCGTTACTGCTTTCTTTTATTTTTGTTTACTTTTTATTTTATTTTATTTTTATTATTTTGTAGTATTTATTTTTGTTTTGTAGGATTATGAGCATAGGAAGCAAAGCCATTAGAAGAGTGCAAAAGCGAGCTAGATGGTGAGGACTAAGTGTGGGGTGCCCACACAAAGGACGATGCCTGGGGAAGTCTGAGTACCTCGTGAGCCGCTATTGCTTCGGCCTTTGGCCTACCAGGGAGTCTTGTTTACCCTCTTATTATTTATAATGTGCATTGAGGACATTGCAAAATTTTAAGTGTGGGGTAAGGAGATCGTTTGGATAAGTTTCTGTGCTATTTTAGCTTAGTTGTAGTACTCATTCTTAAGTGTAGTAGCTTTTGTGAAGGAAAAAAAATGAAAAATTAACGAAAAAGTAGAAAAATCGGACTTTTCCCGACGATTGATCTCCTAGACAGTTTTCTTGAGGGATTAAAGTCTAAACAAAAATTCAAAATATATCTTTTAGCTTTCTTTAGGTAGTAATAATCCCCTGTGGTTTTTCTTTGTGCCTCGGTTCTTTTCCATGGGATGTAGTTTGAACCGGGTAATTTTGTTTTCTTTTTAGAGTAGAGTAGGAATGTAGGGAATAAAAGGAGGAAGAATGATGAACCTAGGTGACCTTGACTTGGTTGATACTGGCATATTTAAGCTTTTACATATGTAATATCTTCCCTTCTCACTCTGAAATTATTGATGATGCCTTGTTAAAACGGATAGCATGTTTTGTTGCAGCCTATTTCTCATTTTTCTTGACTTGTGTTCACTTTGCGTTTAATGCTTAATATCTCGTTGCTCCGTGAATACTTGCATTGTTTGAGAGTCGGAATGTGACCGTCCTTAGCGAGTCATGTGCCATGTGTGGTGAGGTTTTTGTGTAGTCCATGTAATGTACTTGTGTCTAGAACTTGCCCGGTATGTGAGTTGAAGCGAAATTTTAGGTGATGCTCGGTTTGAAAAATGATTTTAGGCTTTCTTTGATCTTTTTGAGCTTATTGCTTATCACAAATAAAATCTATCCCTAGTTAAACCTTTTGAGCCTGTAGACCTTTTATTTGGTACCCACATTACAAGCCTATACCCTTTTTATTCTTAATTGACATTGTTTTGATCCTTTTACCTCTTAAAGCACTTTAATTGTTAGATGAGCGCTAAAAGAAGTAAGAAGGGACTAAGTGTGGGGTGACTTTTGAGTGGAACCAATGAAAGAAAGAAGGGTGCACTTATTTTGTAAAATAATACACCACTAGCGGAAATTGAAAGAAAGAAAAATATAAATGAATAAATTGTTGTCTTATTCTTGCTAGTGGGTATGAATTAAAGTAGTGCTTAAAGAAAGAGGAAATATTGTTGGGGTGATATTATTTGTGAAATTGAAGTGGTGTTGAAGAATTTGCGCTTAAAGTAATTTTGTGATGTATTAAAGTGCTTAGGAGGGTGAGTCACTATTCCTAAAATATATCCTACCCGTCCCTTAGCCCACATTACAACCATGAAAAAAGTCCTAATTGATTTTAGATCGAGCGAGCTTACATTAGTAGAGATTTACATTAAGGGCAAGCCTATGGTACCAATTACATGCATGCGACTTCTTTTTGTGAGAGTGAGCGATTTTCTTTGTGAGCATGAGATTCGAATGTGTGGAGTGATTCTACTCTCTTTGCTTTTGTTGTGAGGGCACATGGTTTCACGAGGGATAGGTAACGTTATTAGACTTCTCTATAATGTTGGTTGTTCAAGCCATGAGTGCATTGTGACATTGAGTCGGTTTTTGAGGTTAGGATTGTTGTGAGCATGTTGTCTTTGTTCGAATATGTTTAAAGAAGGGCATAAGAAAAGGGAAGTGTGTTGATGCATAGTCTAGAGCCTAATTGTAGCAAATAACCACGGTCATAGGTGCAGTGTGCTTTGAACGATAAGAGTTTAATTTTGTTTCGTCTACTATATGATGGTTTGTTCGAGGACGAACAAAGGTTTAAGTGTGGGGTAGTGATGTTTGGCATATTTCGATATGTGTTAATGTTACTTTACCCATGCTTTAACCACTTTTTGATGTTATTTAATCTTTAAAACACCCAACATGGTGTAATTATTGGTTTGATGACTAATTAAGTTATGTGTGACGATTTAAGGTGTTCGGAGTGCAAAATATGAAGAAAAGGTGGTTTAGCTAGAGGAAGAAGGGTTGGATGCGTCGCATCCAACCTAGGAAAACATCATCCTGCATGCAACCTTAGCAGTGAAGTTGTGCCATCGCGTCCGCCATCGCGTGCGAAACTGGGAAGTAGAAGTGAAGCTGGATGCGTCGCGTCCACCATCGCATGCGAAGCTGAGAAATAGAGGACAAGGTGGATGCGTCGCATCCGCCTTCGCAGGCAAAAATTGAAATGGAGGACAAGGTGGATGCGTCGCATCCACCTTAGCATCAATCCCTGAAGCCGAATTGGACTAGGAATAGGAGAGCTTTGGCCCACGACTTTTGTACGCAATATATAAGCCAAAAACGCCTCTTTTAGGTCATATAACATATTGGGAAGAGGAAAAAAACCAGGAAAAAGCTGTGAAGGCCGGAATTCATCAAGTTTCATCTTTCTCCCACCAAACTTAGTAATTTTTATGTTTCTTTGTATGATTTGTTGTTTGGCTACCATGTCTATGTGGAGCTAAACTTCACGTTCTAGGGTTGTGGTTCTTTCATGACTATTGTTATTCGGATATTGATTTTGACTTCTTGATTTATCATATTAGTTTATTTATTCAATCTTGCACTTAATCATTTAATTGCTTGATCACCAATTGAATATTATCTACGAATCTAGAATTGAACTCGAAAGTGGGAATTCTATATTGCATATAGGATTGAGTAGGGCAAGTTCTTGAACTCGGGCATCGGGGAACGGATTCGTGGTTAGGATAGACATATACCTAATTACCTTGCTTGGTTGATTTACAGGAATTATAAATGCGTTCTTGTTGATTCTAACTCCATAGACATATAGGCGTTAGGTTAGCTTGAATAGGCGAGTAAGAACTCGACAGATTCTTATGAGCAATATTAACCCTGTCAACCAATAAGCTAGATAAATTAGTCGGTCAATTCAAGTGAAGAATACAATAGGATTGTTAGATAGACCATAACCCTAGATCGTTTTCATTACATTGATATCATTAAAATCTGCTCTTCCTCTGTTCAAAGTTTATTATTTATATTTTTCTTATTTAATTAGTTAGAATAAAATATTTTTAGATTTAATTCTTATTTAGATAATTAAGATAGGCTAATTTAGTTAATAGCTAATCATAAGTCCTCGTGGGTTCGACATCCGACTTTGAGTCACTTTATTACTTGACGACCGCGTATACTTGCGTGAGTGTGTTTGGTCGCAACCCTCGTCCATCAACACTTTTCCATCCTCGTCCTTGATGCACTTGACTTGGTCTAAGTCGTGGGCTTTCCTCTCCCTCACCTTGGTCTAATGTCCGTTCCAACTCTCCTTTTAAATTGCAATGAAATCTTCCAAAAGACTTTACTCCAATCGCGCCATCTTTTTTCCAACTATTGTATGTATAAACATTATGAATAGATTGGAGTTAGCTTCTGCTTAAGGTCAAATGGAATGATCAGAGTCGTGTCTTATCTTTACACCTCTTTTCAGGTTTCATGTTCACTTGTGATTTCAAAATTCATCTGGACTGAACTTTTTACATTGTTCCCCATCTTACAGAAATGACGAGTAAGGCTGAGCGGGGATGGCGAAGGAAAAAATTTAGAAAAGTTAGTGAAAAAAGATAACTGAGGAGAGTGACCCCAAGTTTCCAGTTGGATGCCTCAATGCAGACGAGGTTTTTGCAAAACCATTTTATGTATTATCTATTGATTGATTAGGATAATTTTCTTAATGACTAGAGGCACAGAATTGAATTTTTGCATCACTTTATTACTGATGGTTTTAACCATATTCTGACTTTAATTGATTTATTTTATTACTCGCACATAGCAAGTCGTGCTAAACTTTAATTGCCTCGATGTGTGATAATGAACAACATGCACAAGGTATGACATCAGCATAGATATTACATGGAGTTTAGTGTTCTTTTTCTTATTCGAAATATACTTTTCCATATTGAGCTCTAGATGCAACAACTTCATTTATTCTACAGCATTTATCTCCTTAAAACTAAGGTTTATAAAAAGATAGTCTAACACTCTTGACCTTATTAACTGTAATATATTTTTGCACTATTACAATTTGATTAAAAAAAAGGAAAAAGCAAGAGTTGTTAACATAGATATTTGAATATTTGACCAGAGGACTGCCTATGGCTTTCCTCATTTGTATGGACGATATGTCTCAGGTCCACTATTTTGGAAGATTAGATTTATTTACACGATGACATATAACACTCGATGGGTAGAGATCCAAGATGAATTTTTCAAAGTTCAACTAGTCCAGACTTAGTGACTCAAGTTTAATTTTTAGAGCGGAGTTGCATGATCTTAAGGACTAAAATTTCAAGAAAGAAATATTTTGGCATGTTGCAGAGGACATGGTTTTTGAATTGAATTTCTCAAGGGAGGCAAAGGAACATACATCAGGAATATCATCTATAAGGAATTATTGGTACACTTTATTACATGTGTATACCTCATAAAAATAAAATTAGTAAAAAAGAAACATGTATCTAATTAAAAATTTAATTGTTCATCTTCGTAGGTTCAAAATCTTCATCTTGACCTCGACAAACAAGTCTGTACATATTGATTGTTTACAGAAAGTTGTATTATTCTTTCATGCATATTTATTTACTCAAAATTTTATTTTAATACTCGACATACACGTGCAACACACGTGCCGAAAAACTAGTAATTCTAAACACTCCTGGCAACACCGCACCTAATTTAAGTGTACTAACATGCTAACCCTTAATCCCGATTAGCTGGTGTAGCCTGTATGGATCTTTTGTTTCATTATGCTACGTTTTTCCTTAAAACCACATGGAATTTAGAGATTGTAAGTATTTTGAATCTTAGGATGAAAATCCTAATATAAATAGTATGCAGGAGAAGTGTAAGTATTTTACAACTCAAGAGGACAAAATAAACTTGTTAGTCGGCTTTCTTGCTTTCAGTTCAGTAGGTCATGTTCAATTTCAGAAGTATTGAATGTATTTCGGATTTTCACACCGTTATGGACTTCTAAGGTAGGTTGTAGACTTAACAACTTCAAAATATGTAAGGCAAATAACTACCCAGGTAAGCAAGACTACTTACCTCAATATTGCAACCATAACCTGAATATGTTTGGTTGCATTCCCATCTTCAGATAATAAAACAAGAAAAGTTCAGTGTAACATAAGTTTCTTGGTCATATTGCTTAAGTTTTCAGCCGCTTGGCGCTCTGTAGTCTTTCCTTCGAAATTGCTTTAAAGCCATGTTCTACTAATTCCCAAACCTTTATATCACTAATACCTACTTCCATGGACACCCAAAACCCCAAACACAACTGATCAGCATGAGGCAATCCTAGTCCCTAGTTCTTTCAACCGTTCAACTCTCTACTGTCTTATCCTTGATCACCCAACCCAACCTTTAGCCTTAGCAGGACTCACTTTATTCATCCGCAATGTTCTCATATATTTTTAAAGCACTTGAGGAAAAAGAATGCCAGAAGTATGGAAATTAATCAAATAATGATACTCTGCAAATGAATATTACTCAACTACAAATGCAAAAACAAGCTTCCTTGTCCTCAATGGGATAGTTCAGTTATTGAGGCATAGAAGAAACAAACACGAGATCCTAAGTTCAAATTCCATCTACAGGACAGTGTGAACAAATCAGCTCTAACCTTGGTGCATAGGTTTACTCGACATCTATGCTTGTACATTGTAGCAGGCTTGGATGTTGTAGCAGGCCCTCGATGGATTAGTATATGTGAGCGCAAGCTGGTCCGGCTAATCACCGTCATGTAAATAAAAAGAACCCAACTACTATCATCTATTACTTCGTTCACCCCAATCAAACATCGACTTTTCATCTTTGTTCCGTCCCAAAAATGTCCGTTTTCCTAAAGAAAATTTCACAATACTTTACATAATAGTCAAGGATGTGTTGGTCCATCTTCTACATTTCTCTAAGTTCTTTATCCCTTTTCTATCCTTAATACGCGGCATATATTCAAGAATATGCAATTTCAACTCTCATTATTTAAACATGGAACTACTTTCCCATATATATATTGATATTGACACATCATACTTTGCAGGGAACTCTTATTTTTAATGATTGTATCAATCAAACATGGACACTCAATTTGGACAACTTGTAAGTAAGAAGCTTTCTAGAAGATGGACAGCCAACTATAGATGTGAAAGTTAACAGGAGAACAACTTCAGAAAATAAAAGATTGCAAACTCATAATCTTCTTTCCTGGCCAAACTTTAATAAATCGGTAATCAAACTACTGAACTAGGATACAACAGAAGATAAGAAATTTCATAATCTACCTCATAATTAAAGTCAAATACTTCAGTTAACAGAAAATGAAAGTAAAGCACAAGTAGGAGAATGACACATCAAAACTTTAATATATGAAGGAACAATCATGTACAGTTAGGAAAAACTAGGCAAGTGGAGAAGCACATAATTACTTGGTATAGTGGTATTGATATGCCCTTGGGGTCCAGCTGAGCTAACCCCAAAATAAGCAAGTGAAGCACTTGTCAACTCCTCAAACCGACTCAGCTTGTTTTGAATTTTATCTTTACCCAGCAGCTGAATAGATACCCGTTTGTTTGTCGCAGAAAGAACATACATCTCATCTGAAACATTATGCAAAAGGAAAAGATTAAAGAAGTATATAACTGTTCAAGGAACGATGTCTTTGTTCCACAAGCTAGGAAATAATCGCAAAATTACGGTAAAAGATGGAGCCAAATAGAACCCATCATTGAACATCCCAAGAAACGAACAACCCATGCTTCATTTAGTAGGTACAATCGAGATACCACCAGAGTGACTTCCTAGCTCCTATGGTTTCTGAAACTACACAATGCTATTGGCTGGCTTTTTCACTTTGACGGAGCTATTTTAGTTGTTTATTCAGACATTTTGTATTCCTTACTTAACATGGTTAAATCACATATCTTTCAGCTCATAAGTTCTATTTTGCCAAAACTAGTCTTAACGCATCTTACTTATTTGTTTATAAGAAATGCATTTTATTTACTAAAAATAACCAGGAAGATAAAATAAAATACACATGTGAAACACATTGAGAACAAAGAACACAATAAAGTTAGTGCCCGTTTGATTTCAAGCATAAGGGGTGATAATACCCGCACAAAATTCAGCCTTCCTTACACATTGTTTGGTCGTCATTTTTGCTGCTAACATAAATAAGTACATGCATAAGTTATGCAGGAATGTATGTATTACAATCTATCCATTATTATTCCCTTTATAACTTGTCTCTAAACCAAACGACCCCTAGCATACTACTTCTACAATTCCATTTTCATCAAGCACCAAAACAGATCACCCTCTAGAGAAAACAAGAGTCTTCACTAAGCACAAGAAACCACCAAAAAACTGACAACAAATATCAACTATTACCTTCTTCTTCTTTAGTGGATTCTCCATGATATCTAATCTCAAGGGCCTTCAAGAGTGGTATCCCGGAGCTAAGATTGTGATGTCGAACAAACGACGCCGTTTTTGGGCCTTGAGCTTCGAAATAGCGAACCCCATTATGTGATCCATCGTGCTTGCCATCTCCATTATCCCAATCAACACCGACCCACTTTCCCTCATAGCCTTCTACTCCTCCCACGTACTTCACTGTTCCAATCCGACGGGTATCTCCGGCGAAATGGACCCTTTGACCCACCAAGAGGTCGGCCGAGTTTGACCCGGATTTGGATCCACTTGAAATGGGTTTTTCAGTGTCCACTGAACTCTGCATTTTTCGCATGAAAGCTCTTTTGAGTGCTAAAGAGGTGATTTAAAGCGGAAAAAGAGAGGTGATTTTTACTCTCTGTTGGTGATTATTAAATTAAATTAAATAATCTTGTTATTCTTAACAAAAAATAAATTTGTTTATAAAATCAAAACATTTGTAGTCTGAATTCTAGTTCTAGTGAAATCAAAATATGTGTTAAAACCTATCGTTGCTGGTTAGCCTTTTTCTTTTTCTTTTTTTTCCTTTTAAAGTTTAGAGAGTCACCTTTGCCAATTTTACAATAGTTAACAATTCAAAATATTTAAAAAGTATTTAAAAAATATGGTCAAAGAAACTTTATTTGTGTTTACCCATAAAATGGTACAGTTTAATTTATACGTATTTTATAGACAAGTGAATTGATTTGATCCCAAAATGATAAATAAATTAAACAAGAATGTAAAACTTAACGTTGAAATCGAGATAAGACCACAGAAATCCTGATTCCGGGAGCATAGCTTCCGGAGGCAGTAGTAACGATATTAATAAGCAAGAAGATAAAATATTATTGAGCTTTGAACAGTATATAGCATAAGTTTGTCAGAAAATTCGTGTATCTTACAATGGTTGTTGAACTCACTATTTATAGTTGCTTCTAGGGAACAAGGTCCCAGGATCAAATCCCTCTTAAATGACAATTATGGGGGCCATTAAAGAATGTGTAACGGCAGGCTATGAATGCCAAAATTCTCTAAAACAGGCTACATACTTAATGTTATAGAATATTCTCTATTAAATGTTACAAGGTGACATGCATTTATTTTGTCTTTATGAGCTGTTCCCTTCGGGAACAAACGAGATTGCTGCCCTCGGACTTGATTGCCATTTGTCTCGCTTTCCATCTGCCTTCGACTCCATGCATCACTTTATTATACGAGCATTTAATATTAACATATTTTACCCTATACAGATAGTCCCCCCGCTTTCCGGTGGCACATCCTTGTGTTACCGGAAAGTTGGTGAAGATACCAATACCTTTCTTAGCAGAAAATTCTCTGACCCCCTCTGAAAAGTTTCTGATGAGACGCACGTCTCTCTATATTTAATGTCCCGAACACGCGTCATCCCACGATTCAACAACACTTTCACCGGTTCTCGAGGTTATCATGGCCACGATTTTAGCTGTATATTCCTTTACTTATACGCTTTAACCTTCTTCTTTTACACTTCATAATTTTCTAAAGTCTCTCAAACTTTCTTTACTCAAGTCACACTTGTTTTCAACTTCATTTAATCTTTTTTTTTCAAAGAAAAACCCTCACTTTCTTCTGATAACTATGGCCCCTTCTTCCAAAAATTTCAGTTCTTCAAAGAACAAAGAAAATACTGATGATGTTGCTCTCCTATGGTGAGCACCATTATCCCAGAAGGCTTACTACAACTAATGACTTCGAAGAGAAGTACCCTTCTGCTAACCCCCGCACATGGGATATTGGTGTGTATCCTTCTTCCATCCGTCCTTCTAGCATCGCTGCTGTGAAGGAAGACTGTGGTTGTCAAGATTTGAACATCATCGCTCCTGACCTAGCGGAGCGGGTAACCTTCTCTAAGAAGGGTTTCACATATGTTTACACGTACCCCTTAGCTTTGGGCTCGTTCTCATTGAGCGGGGGACTTGATTCCGTTATCTTGGAGTTTTGCTTTCGTTACCAAGTCTGCTTGGCATAGATGAGCTGTTCTGTATGGCAGACAGTCGCATGTCTCCGTCGTCTATTCCAGGAGACGGGGGAAAATCTATCACTGGCTCGACTGATGAACCTTTATTCTCCTAAGATTTTTCGTGAGGAAATGATAAACTTCAGCAAACGTGCTCACCATGCTTTGCTTACCGGCATGGCAATGGCTGAGGATGGATGGAGTGGTTCATTGCAATTGCCACCAGGGATATTATCCCGACCACAACTCCATTTTCCTGAATCACGCAACCGTACTCGTAAGTTCAGCGTCTGTCTTTTCTTTAAAGATTGTCCCATGTTATTACTGATCCTTCTCATTTTACTATTTCAGCAACTCGGTGGACACCACCAAGGGTTGAAGGCTTGGACCAGTGGGTCCAGAAGATTGTGGACGTCACTATGCATGAGACCCGTCGGGGGAAAGAATTGGCCCTTAAATATGGGTGGAAGGCCAAAAATCATGGTAGGTTGAACTTATCTTGTTTTTACCTTACGTATATGAAAACTAGTTAACTTTTCTTTCTTGTTGAATTCAGGTCTTCCGCAGGGCTCTGTTACCGTCCCCGAGGAGGACGTTTTGGCTGATCCTATTGATGTGGCGAGGTTGCTGCAGGAGGCTTTCACTCGAATGGGTATCATTGGGCCTGCTTCCTGTGCAAGTGCTTTCTCTCGGATTCCCCGACCGGAGAACAAGCAACCAAAAATGTGACGTTCCTCCACGACCGAGGGCAAAAATAAAAAGGCGAAGAACGCCGCGCTTGAGCCAGCCGCAGACACTGTGGTGATTGATGATGATGGAGGAGCCAGTGATGAGGGGGCTTCTCTACATAGAAGATGACGACATTTATCAGCTTAACAGAATTCTCAATCTGTTAAGCTAGTTACACCAACCAAGGATGACGTCCAGACGCTGTGGGGGAATGTGATATAGTAGAAGATGCCAACTCTCGTCCAGTCGTTGTTCTCGGTACTGTGAGGCTGGATACTGGGTCTCTTCTGTCTTCGGTTGATAAGCAACCCACAACTAGCACTGTTTATGTCGCAACTACTTCTTAACCTATAACGTCATCAGCTTCATCTCCCTTTTTTCCAACTTTACCTTTGCCACCAGCAACTGCTACATCATCTCCACCGGCCGCAGCCATCCGAGAGGAGGATGTCCCTCTTCCCTAGTCCCCAGTTCATGGGAATTTGGGACATAACTACTCTGCCCCTTCCGAAGATCCTTAGAGAAGGAGGAGGAGTGTTTCCCTCTCGGTTTTTACCGAATGCCATCTGCTGTCCCGACCGGTGGAACTTGCTAATTATCTGAAGCCTCTGGCTTCAGAGAAGGATAGGAATAAAATATAGTCTCTCCCGGGAGAGTGTATGGTGAATAATTCCATGCACAACGTAGCGGCGGTACGATATTTGTTCCCTCTATTGTTCCTTCTATATTTGTTATGGCAGGGTTTTTAATTTGTACTTTTGTTTTGCAGGCTAACTTCCTTGATTCCGAGGACCTTCAGAGGTTGATCCTTGATAAAGAAAAACTCACCTCCGAGCGGAATCAATTGTTGGTTGAGCGAGATCAAATTGTTGCTTGCCTCCCAGAACTGGAAGCACAACCTGCTGAGGCCATTGAGTTGGAGGCTCGATTGTAGTAAAGCGAGCAAGAGGTAGTGACCCTCAGCCAATAGGCTGCCCTGTTAAGGGTACAATTTGAGGAAGCGAAGGCAAAGTGGGTTGAGGTCCAGAATGTCGTTCTTGCTGCTACCGATTGCGAGGCTGCCTCTACTAAAAGACTGAATAATTTGGAGGCAGCCTTGAACTCCAAAGCTGAAGAGGCTGCCTTGTTAAGGGTACAATTTAAGGAATCTAAGGCAAAGTGGGTTGAGGTCCAGAATGTCATTTTTGCTGTTGCCGATCGCGAGGCTGCCTCTACTGAAAGACTGAATAATTTGGAGGCAGCCTTGAACTCCAAAGCTGAAGAGGTTGTTGCTACTGAGGAGAAGCATGCCCGGTTGGAAGAGAGGCATAAGAGAGTCATAGATCATAACAAAGTTTATAACACCATTATCCGTGACCTTGATGTCAACCTTCAGGATGCTAGATCTAAGCGGAATAGCCTTTCGACCGAGGTTGACCATCTTAAGGAAGAACTTCAGCGTCGAGCGGCTTCCCTCATTATTTAAAAAATATATTCTATGTATAGCATGAGGAGAAATACCTTGGAAGAGGCCAAAGCGGGCGTCATTAACTTTGATGTCGAAATCGCCAAGGCCCCTGAGCTGGAATCAACTGCTCGAAGGGGTCTCCCGGTCCAACCTGATGATACTGATTATTCTGGTTTCGGTTTCGAGTTCTCAGGAACTGAAGAAGAACCTGAAAGGGATGATGATGAAGATCAAGATGGTGAAGGCCAAGATCTTGAGCCGACGGTGGATCCGCCTACTTCTCTTGGGGGTGCAAATGTTTCTCTTTCCCCGGATTCCGAGGATGCAGTAGCTTAGCCTTTTGCTTTCTTTTCACTTTGCTTTTCTTTTCCATACTTTTGTACTTATGCTGCTTGGCACGTTTGTTGTATATAGAATTTTTTTTCGGTTAAGTATTGCGCAAGTTTTTCTCTTTGTGTCGAATTATGCAAGGCTTCAGGTGCATTTTTCCCCGATAGCTTTTAGATTCTGGGCATAAGTTCTTCTGGAATCAACCCTTTACCTTGAGGGTTTCATAAGAGAGGGCCCTCTTATGTTTATGGTGCTCTTGAAGAGTACGTCTCTTGTTCATTACGGCACTAGCATTTGAAGTACTTGTTTAACTTTTAAATAATAAAATTAATTCATCGTTCGGACAAGAAACAAGATAAAAATAAAAGGACTTTACTTTATTCCTTCTATTTTAAAAAGTACATAAGCATTTGTTGTGCTAAAAATAAATTACCATTACTTATGGCTAACTTGTACAACTTGTTTCCACGGGGCTGGCCGCGCAGTCCCCGATCTCGATGATAAAACTTTGTTCCTAGATTTCGTAGTCCGGTTGATGTGGCAGTCATGTTGCCATATTCTCATATCATTCCCCCCAGTGTTCGAATGCGAAGAATACGAATTTGAAGACTGGAAGTCTTGCTCCTTTGAAGATTCCACTAGTGAATGGTTGGATAATCTTTGGTTCGATAGCAAGCTTCACTTCCCATTAAGAACTTTGCTATAGAGTCAAAGACTATCTAACCAACCCCTAGTGGCTTGCACTCGTGAACGGTCGGGTAATCTTTGGCCCGATAGCAAACTTTACTTCCCAGTAGGAACTTTGCTACAGAGCAAAAGATTATCTAACTATCTCGTAACAGTTCTCCACTTCTATGCCTTATTGTTTAAAGGTCTTACTTCTGCTGACGATGTTTCCTTCGTAGTATGCTTTCCGTTGCCGCCTCGTTAAAAACCTTGCTAGAAAAATCCAATTGGGACAAAAACTGGGCGAAGGGAAAAAGAGTTCAGTACATACTTTCAGTATAGGCGGTGCTCATCAGCAATAGTATCTTTTGAGGTGTGCCATATTCCAGTTGCTAGGAAACTTTACTCCATCTTGATTTTTTAATTCGTATGACCCTTTCCCGGTGACAGCTGAAACTCGGTAGGGGCCTTCCCACGTCGGACCTAGCTTTCCTGCATTGAGCTCCCCGGTGTTCTGAGTTACTTTCCTTAAAACCAAGTATCATACTTTGAAATATCGGAGGTTGGCTCTTCAATTGTAATATCTCTCCATTCTCTGTTTTTGGGATACCATCCTTATATGCGCCAAGTCTATGTGTTCGTCGAGCAACTCTAATTTGACCAATAATGCTTCGTTGTTTGTTTCTTCATCTGCCCGGAAGTATCTCAGGGTAGGTTCTCCTACTTCTACCGGGATCAAGGCTTTTGCTCCATATACGAGAGATAAAGTAGTCTCCCCCATACTTGATTTGGCCATTGTTCGATACGCCCATAATACACCTGGTAGCTCTTCGGACCATTTACTTTTGGATGCTTCCAATCACTTTTTGAGATTTTGGATAATCACCTTGTTTGTTGATTCTACTTGACCGTTTGCGCTCAAGTGATAAGATGATGATGTGATTTTTTTGATTTTCAAGTCTTCAAGGAATTTTGTGACCTTAGGGCCTATAAATTGTGGCCCGTTGTAGCAGGTTATTTCTTTTGGTATCCCGAATCTGCAAATTATATTCTCCCACAGGAAATCTACCATTTCGCATTCGCCAATTTTATGGTAAGGACATGTTTCGACCTACTTAGAAAAATAGTCAGTTAAAATCAGAAAAAATCTTACCATATCGGGCGCCGGCGGCAGTGGACTGACTATATCCATCCCCCACTTCATGAATGACCATGGTGATAGAACCGAGTGCAATAACTTTGTTGGTTGGTGTACCAACGGTGCATGGCATTGCCACTTATCACATTTCTGAACATAAGCCTTAGCGTCTTTGTCACGACCCAAATAGATGGGCCGCAACGGGCACCCGGTACCTAACTCAACCGAGTACCAATATAATGTATCTTTTCGTATCATACTATCATAGATAACTGAGCCATAAAGGCTGCCGTGAGATAAGTAGAATACAACATGAAATACCAACTTATACTTAAGACATACGAGCCTATAAGACCAAAATAATCACTCGTACACTGAACATAGGCCGACAAGGCCATACAATCTTTTACATACATGACATCTGTCTACAAGCCTCTAAGAATACATAATTTTCATAAAGGTCTGGACAAAGTCCCGCCATACCAAACAATACACGTCTAAATTATACTGACCAAACAAGCAACTCCGGAGCAAATGGAGCGCACAAACATCTTCTGCTGAGCTGATAGCTGACTTGGAGGGCTCTCGACCTGTCTATCGGGACCTGCAGGCATGAAATGCAGCGTCCCCAGGCAAAGGGGACGTCAATACAAATAATTTACCGAGTATGTATGGAATGAAAATCAGTAAACAATAGACATGAGAAAACATGGAGTAAAAGACTCGACATGTATGTCTGAATAACTCTGTGAATCATTTAATTTTTTATAATGTCATGCATATGCGTATAATTGTCATACCATGCATAGGTATATGCGTTCATAACATCATCAAGCCTCTGAGGGCATCCCATCATATCATTTCGGCCATTGTAGGCAATCCATCAACGTATACCAGCTGATCAGGTGGTGGTGCGTATATAACGCCGTAACCTTTTCCCATACGTTAATAAGATTTCTCAAATATCATAAAATCAATATGCCTTTCGGACAACTTTATCAAATACGTATTTTTCTGAGACCCATGAACAGAGGATATAATAATAATTCACATGGGGAATCAAGAATATAGACACCCATAGTACTTCTATGAATAGAGTCATTTATGAAAGTTTCGCGTTTGCACTTTTCGTTTGTATCATATAGATTATGCCAAAAAGAAAGAAGGGATAACCTTAACATACCTGAACCGATTCTCTTGACAATCCCTTTAACACTATCTTTTGCGACGAAACACGTAACGGCGGATCGAAGTAGGAAACAATTCGTATGGAATACCCGAAGCAATAACGTTGCTATGCAAAGATAATCTTGGCTGAAGCTTTTCCTTAAGAACTTAGCAATAATGTTGCTATTTGGAAAATCATCTTTGTTGAACTCTTTCTTAAGAGATAAGAAATAACATTACTGTGTAAGGAATCTTGGCTGAAACTCTTAGAAAGAACGTTACTTTTCCTTGAAATCCTTTCTTAAGAGATTATAAATGTTATCCTTACTTTTAGGTAGGCCCCACTTAATAATGACTAAGCCTTATAATCTCACTCAATTATGCCACCTTTCCATTATAACATAAGAGTCACTAAATAAAAAAAGGGGTTGCCACGTGAAAGACCAATTATCCTTATCCCACTAAACTAATTAATTAGTTAATCTTCTACTAAAATCACTAATTACTCAAATATTTATATAATTAAGAATTATCTCAAATTACTCAAAATACCACTTACTTTTAACACACCTTATACACCACCTTACTATCATGGTCATATGGTACCTTGTATGGCACAAGCCCATAAATATCGGGTATTATTGCTTGGACCGTATTTCATCCCAAATCGACAATCTTAAACGAAACTCATTTTCTTTGATTCTTTTATCCTCTCACCATCACGAATTTACTTATCACTTGTTTGAAATAGCATAATGCTTATAATCTCAAAATAATCTTATTCTCGAACTTACGTCGATTAACGTACGATGAAACTTTAACGTACGAAAATGCGGGATGTAACATCTCATTTCCGAGCTTTCATCAATTTATTTATGGCGTACTCTCACGTACGAAAATATGGGGTATAACATCATTCCCCCCTCTAGAACATTCGTCCTCGAATGTTGACTGGTGCAGCTATCATTTTCATAACCCATAGCTCTTGTGAATACTTTAATACTCTTCTTTCCATTTAGGCAACTGTTCTTTGAATACATCCAAAGGTCAGGGCATTCCCCCCTTTAGGCCTCTTTCTCACACCACGGTCTGTGGTCGGAATTCTTCCAATCTCGTAACTCTTGCTACCTTCTGTCATGCAGCGTGTAAGGTTTTTTTTCCTTGTATGTGCGCTTATGCGACTCTTCTCTCCTTTTCCTCCAGTTTTTAGCCAATCTCTAGGCCTCACTTTGTAAGCATATACAGAGCTTGATAAGATGTCTCTCTAGGCATCTATATGTATACTTAAGTTCTTTGCTCGATACTTTGTTGAACTTACGAATATTGCTATATCTTATTTCATAGACCCGGTTATCCATTCATATGACTTTACTGCATCTAGGTAGGTCATACTATATCATAACTCTTACCTCGATTTATCGTTACTGAGGTCTGCTATCGAACTTCGGGTTACTTTCGTTGTTTATCCCATATGTATAAATCTAAGTCCTTTAATGCTTCCTCATTATTGTTCATCTTAAGAATGCCGGCCTAATCTCATCTCATACTTTGTGACTTTTGTCCATCCATTATTGATTCACCTCAATATTGATCTACAATATACCACTGATAACTTGAAACTGCTTACGTAATACCTTGCCACTAGGGCTTACGTTGCATCGTGGAACATTTGAAGTAATTAGACTGATCCACCCAGAGGCGATAATATACTTCCATAACCGTATTTCATAGCATCCCAATGTGATTCATATTACGTGGGTATTTTAATCATGTACAATTCATGAAATCATTACTCAATCGAAGGCCCAAACTCCATCCTTCATCTATCACAATTACACCCTCATTCTACTACCAAGGTAGTATTCCATTTCTTCTAAATGCTACTAGTCTTAGACTCCTTTGAGTTCATTCAGGCTATACTAAGCTTTCTATGACTTAGAGAAACCATAAACTCTCTTGTTTTTATGGGCTTAATCCCGAGGACTTATCCATTATCGTTACCTTCTCACTCGCCCTTTCTTATCTATATTCCTGTCTTCCTAAAACCTTGTCGCTTTATCATACTTTAGCTTGCGACTTACACATATCTATTTATATTACTCGCAACCTTTTCTCAACTTGCTTGCCTATAGATTTTCTTATGTTATTCTGGAGCATCAAGCGAGACATCACATCATCTCTAACTCTTCTTTACTCTCTTAATTAGACCTCTCGATACTTAGAAATCATAGGTTGGAAGATATGCCACTGACGCCGCCGCTACCATTCCTGGATACTGAATCCCAGCGCTTCTAACCTTCTATCTGTAGTATGGATTATTCACAACCTTCTGCATCTGAGTATCTCGTATGTTGTTCACCTTTACCTTACTTACCTTAAAATCTCGCATCATGTCTTCTATCTCTTTCATAACTTCCCTTCTGCATAGGTATGATTTACATCCACAACTTGAAGCTCTATTATAACACTTGCACCTCTGGTGCATATATAATCTGGTGGGAGCTTCATACTGACTTCTTATGAGGCTGGTACTCTTCTAACTGGCTTTCTCGTAGAGCCGTTATCTAATATGGTTGTTGTACTATCTCTCTTATACCTCTGATATTAAGGATGATCCTGAAATGTTCTCAATCTCGAGGTCTATAATTTTCTGGGTCCAATAATTAGACTCCTAATTTACTTAGTTAATGTAACTCTTTAGTTTCCTCTTCCCTCTGGTCAACCTTTATGTAGACTTAAGTCATCTTTCGATCTGCGGCTCATGGTATTAGTTATTACTTTAGCCTTTCATGGACTCTATGGAATATCCATGATACAATCTCCTAACAATTCATTTCTTTGTCTATGACCTGGACTCAATTCTTTCTTTTAACTTATACCGGAGTCTTCTGCGGCTGTATGATTGTCAACATATATGCTACATAGATAATACTTCAAAATCCTAAATGCATTCATAACGTAACTCACTCTGGATCATTGATCGAATAATTCGTTTCATTCCTTCTCAGCATTCTTTAAACGTAAGCAATTACCTTTCATGGTCTTTCTGTCCCTTGTTGCGTGCATACTTGGCTTATCTTGGTGCCCACACATATTGGAATTCCATACAACCCATATGATCTTGAATATCACCTTTTGATTTTTTTTTTTAACTTCTTCCCGTTTATTAGCCACGATAGGTGCCACTTTCTTATGGGGTGCATACAATGCTGTTGTGAAATAGTTGTTACAAGACCATTTTCTCTTTAGGTCACTGTGCTTAGGTTGACGCCTTCTTCCTTATTTCCTCAGCTAGTCTTTTATCGTAGTACTTAGGGAGGATACTCTGACTCTTGTAAAGTTGTGAGCTTATTACATTATATATTCGACGGACCTTTTGATGTCCTTCCTTGCCTATAATTGTCTGTAGTTACTTAATTCCACGTCTTTGTGCTTGTAGGGTTGCTTCTAAACTTGATATTTTGACAGTCTTCCCGGTGGCATTCTATTTTATTTTCGTAATACTCATACGGTTCCTTTAACTACCCCAACTCCTATCTGAATATTTCTCAAGGATTCACGATGTCATATCTGCGAGACTGAATTCCCCATGTTGGGGTTCACTCTTGTTTATCTTGCACGATCTATTGATTTGTCTGTATCCTCTTATCTAGCCATAACTAGGCTCTTCCTGAATCAACTACTAACTAATCGTTGGCCCATTCTCATATCAATATTCCGTATAATATTTCTTGGGTTATTTCCTTTGTCTTAACTTACGTCTCACATTGGCTCCTTATTTATCAAAAATATCCCGAGCCGAAACCCTTACTTCCTTTCCTTGATGTCATGCTTGCATAATGTTCTGGAATCGTAGCATATCTGTAGGATTTGGATAAGTGCAATCCCATCCTTTCTCATTTTTTTTTTTTTTGCATTCTTCCTTCACCATTCCATAGTTACTAGAACCACTTAATTCCTACTTAATGCCACATCACCCATATTCCCCCCTTTAGGGGAGTACTAAGAGTTGGAGCCACGAGGATCTACCTATAGATGTTTTACGTTTTCATCTTTGGCGTCTTTTCATATCATCGATGACCCTTGCTTGCCTTGCGGTAATCTTTCTGTATCAAGGATAACAAAATTTCCTTACTCGTGAGGGTGACACTTAGTGTAACTGGCACATGCAGTCCCTTAAGCTTAACTTTGCTCACATTGCTTGCTTTAGGGAAGTATCTTCCTGAATGACCATTCTCTGAATTTTTCATGAATCTTTTTATGTTGTCTATTCTATTATCGCCAGAACGAAATCTGAAATTCTCATGATGTCGACCATTATCAAATCACTCAGTCCCTAATCCATGTTTAGTTTATCTTGTTCGCCAGCCCATACTGATTTATATTACTCTGAAGTCTAGCTTTTCCCTCTGGTAATCACGTTAGATTCATAGACTTATTTATCGAAATAAAGATATGACTTTATGGCCTATACTCTTTTGTTATCTCAAGGCCTATCACCTCTCGTTTCTTCCTTCACCTGACTATAGACTCTGTAATACTGTCATTATTTTTTGATCTACCGTTGTCATCCATGTATCACACCTTACTCATAATGCTTCCTTATCTCTCTCCTTATTTCCCCGCTAATATTTCTGCTTATCACTTTCTTTTGAAAACTTCAACAAGATATTCTTTTGCTTTTAGCTCCCCTTGCTTCATCCATTGGCTCTTCGGGTTGCCTAGCATTCTCGCTATACTAGGGACGGGAGCCATACTAAGGTAATACTTATTCCTTCCAGGATTCCAGTGCCTGTCTTTGAACATTCTAGTATTCATATCTAGCTGTACTATTCTAGAGTGCACCATCTGGGTATCTTATAAGGAGATCTATTAACACATTTGCTATATCCTTCAGAAATGTCAACTAACACAAATAATCCATTCACCATTTTGGGTTACTCTTACCCTACCCGGATCCTGATATCCGTCCTTCTCTTATACTACTTTTGTTAGCCCCCATAAGGCATAAATGAGATGGGTGTGGCCAATTGTACATACCTTTGTTACTGTTGAAGGTAACTCAAAATGCTTATATCTCATTTCTTGAATTGTAGATAATGTTCATCTTTACTAACTGGGTACCTCGTACCCTTCTTCACCTTTCTTTTTATACTTGTCGAAATTTGTATCTATCTTCTAAATCTCTCATTGCCTTTCACCATAGAGGTGGATAGATATTATTGCCTTAAGGCTCCTTATCAAGAAGTTTGCACGTCTTAGTATCCGCATATTCTGTTGGAAACGTTATATTTACTCATCATAAGCATGGACACCCATAAACAAGACTCTACTAGACACGGCTTGTAGACTCCCTAGGATAGAACTGCTCTGATACCACTTTTGTCACGACCCAAACCGATGGGCCACAACGGGCACTCGGTACCTTACTCAACCGAGTACTAACATAATGTATCTTTTTGTATCATACTATAATAGATAACTGAGCCGGAGAGGCTGCCGTGAGATAAGTAGAATACAACATGAAATGCCAACTTATACTTAAGACATACGAGCCTATAAGGCCAAAATAATCACTCGTACACTGAACATAGGCCGACAAGGCCATACAATCTTTTACGTACATGACATCTGTCTACCAACCTCTAAGAATACATAATTTTTATAAAGGTCGGGACAGAGTCCCGCCATACCAAACAATACACGTCTAAATCATACTGACCAAACAAGCAACTCCGGAGCAAATGGAGCGCACAAACATCTTCCGCTGAGCTGATAGCCTACTTTGAGGGTTCTCGACCTGTCTATCGGGACCTGCGGGCATGAAACGTAGCGTCCCCAGGCAAAAGGGACGTCAGGACAAATAATGTACCGAGTATGTAATGACTGAAAATCAGTAAACAATAGACATGAGAAAACATGAAGTAAAAGACTCGACATGGATGTCTGAATAACTGTGTGAATCATTTCATTTTTTATAATGTCATGTATATGCGTATAAATTTCATACCATGCATATATGTTCATAACATCATCAAGCCTCTGAGGGCATCCCATCATCTCATTTCGGCCACTGTGAGTAATTCATCAATGTATACCAGCTGATCAGGTGGTGGTGTGTATATGTCACGACCTAAATTAACCCTCCGTAAGGTGTCGTGATGGCACCTAGTCTTTACGACTAGGTAAGCCTAATATTGCGGAACATATAAAGAAAATACAACATTTTGAAGATAAACAACATATTTTTCAATAGCCAACAGTAGTACCACTCGGCATATACAAAATAATTTCCCAAGACCCGGAATATCACTAAGTCACAAGCTGCTATAATCTATGTAGCTCTATACAAAAGTCTGAAGATAATAAAGAAAGTCTCTAGGCGAGGGAGTAGAAGGGGAATCCGAAGATCTGCGGACGCAAGCAGAAGTACCTTGAAGTCTCCTAGAATCACCAGCATGCGCTAACCCCAAGGCTGATAGCTCGTACCTGGATCTGCACACGAAAACATGTGCAGGAAAGGGCATGAGTACACCACAATGGTACCCAGTAAGTGCCAAGCCTAACCTCGGTCGAGTAGTGACGAGGTCAGGTCAAGGCCCTACCGGAGTAAATATAATAAATTAAACAGTAAAAGATGTAAGTAAAATTTACGATAACACTGTTAAAGGGAGCCCTCGGCTCAGAACAAGGTAAACACAGTGAAAAATCTCTCGGGATACCGTCTCGTAGTTTCAAATGAATATGCAGTACATGAGGATCTCCCGGAATACGTCTGTAGTCCCAAAGTAAATATGCAGTACATGGGGATCTCTCGGAATACGTCTGTAGTCCCAAAGTAAATATGCAGTACAAGGGGATCTCCCGGAATACATCCGTAGTCCCAATTTAAATATGCAGTACAGGGGGATCTCCCGGAATACGTCCGTAGTCCCAATTTAAATATGCAACGCAAGATGAAATGGCAGGTATGGCATCGAGTTATACAGTTTACACTGGAAACAGATAAGACAAATAAGGACTTAACTAAACATGACGCACAGAATGTCAATTAGGCAGTTACAACACGTAAGCATGCTTCTCTAGTCTAAGTTTCACAATTAAACGTATGAGTGCAATTTAATAAGGAAAAACAATTTATGATTTAGAAAGGAAAAACAGAATCCTTTTGCAATAATAGCCCGTATACGTGCTCGTCACCTCATGTACACGGCGCCCACACACCAAATAATATCAAGATATCCTAAAGGGGAAGTCCCCAACACAGGGTTAGGCAAATCACTTACCTCGAACCGCTCAAATCAACTAGATATCATGCTCTTGCCAAGAGTATCCGACTCCAAATTGCCCGACTCTATTCAAAACAGTACAACACCATCAATACGCGCTAATGGAATGAATCACACAAGAAAAACTATAAACATTAGGCCAAAGTCCGAAATTGGCTCAAACCCGCCCCCGGGCCCATGCCTCGAAACCCAACAAAATTTACGAAACTAGAAAGCTCATTCACTCACGATTCTAACCATATCAAATTTACTAAAATCCGACACCAAATGGTCCTCAAATCCACAATTCAAACTTCCAAATCCCTAGCCTCCAACTTTCAATTTTCACCTTAAATACACATTAACTAGGTGGGAAAATACATGGCAAGGCAAGATTATTGACCAAAAATAAGCACAAGGAACTTACCTCAAGAAATGCCTCAAAAATGCTCTCAAAAATCGCCCTAACCCGAGTTTGCAAAGCCAAAAATGATAAAAATCGCGAAGCCCTTCAGTTTTAATCACTGCTCAGGTATTTCCGCACCTGCGGAACCTAGGCTCGCACCTGCGGGTGCACTTGTGCGGAAAACTTGTGCATCTGCGCAACTCACTTTCCCCCTCTGCCTTCGCACCTGTGACGAAAGGGCCGCATCTGCGCACTCGCGCCTGCGGAGTCCCTTCCGCTTCTGCGCATCTTGTGCATTTGCGAACATCCTTGCGCATTTGCGGGCATCGCAGATGCGGAAACTTCCTCGCACCTGCGACCCTAGGCCAACTCTCGATTTATCGCATCTGCGCTTCCATCTCCGCATGTGCGGATCGTGCACCTGCGGTCTCTTTTCCGCAGGTGCGAAACACCAGAACTAGCAAAGGCACTAGATTTCTCCTAAGTCCAAGTTTCTTCCCGTTAAGCATCCGAAACACACCCGAGGCCCCTGAGACCTTAACCAAACATACCAACCAATCCTAAAATACCATACGAACTTAGTGGAGCCTTTAAACTACGTCTAACAACACCAAAATCAGGAATTAAGCACAGATTCAAGCCTAAGAATTTAAAGTTTTTCAATTTCTACAAACGACGCCGAACCACATCAAATCTAGTCCGAATGACCTCAAATTTTACACACAGGTCACAAATGACATTATGAACCTACAGCCACTTTTGTAATTCCATTCCGAGCTCGATATCAAAATTTCCACTATCGGCCGAAATCGCCGAAAAACTAACTTTTGCCAATTCAAGCCTAAATCTACTACAGACCCCCAAAACACATTCCGGACGTGCTCATAACCCCAAAATCACTCAACGAAGCTAACGGAGTTAACGAAATTCCATTCCAGATCCGTCTTCATACAGTTCCGACTACGGTCCAAACTCTAAGGCTTAAACTCACAACTAGGGACTAAGTGTCCCAAAACTCTCTGAATTTCATAACCAACCACTCCAGTAAGTCCCAATAGCGGAAACAAACGTGGGGAAAAACAGTTATTAGGGGATCGGGGCTCAAATTCTCAAAACGACCGGCCAAGTCGTTACAGTATATAATGCCATAACCTTTTCCCATATCCCATATACATATAATATACGCGTATATAACGCCTTCTGGTCATGGGTCAATACACATGTATAAATGCATAAAATGCATAAGAAATACGTTAATAAGATTTCTGGAATATCATATAATCAATATGCCTTTCGGACAACTTTATCAAATACGTATTTTTCTAAGACCCATGAACAGAGGATATAATAATAATTCACATGGGGAATCAAGAATATAGACACCCCTAGTACTTCTATGAATAGAGTCATTTATGAAAGTTCCGCGTTTGCACGTTTTGTTTGTATCATATGGATCATGCTAAAAAGAAAGAAAGGATAGCCTTAATATACCTAAACCGATTCTCTTGACAATCCCTTTAAAATCGTCTTTTGCGACGAAACACGTAACGGCGGATCGAAGTAGGAAACAATTCGTATGAAATACCCGGAGCAATAACATTGCTATGCAAAGATAATCTTGGCTGAAGCTTTTCCTTAAGAACTTAACAATAACGTTGCTATTTGAAAATTCATCTTTGTTGAACTCTTTCTTAAGAGATAAGAAATAACATTACTATGTAAGGAATCTTGGCTGAAACTCTTAGAAAGAACGTTACTTTTCCTTTAAATCCTTTTTTAAGAGATTATAAATGTTATCCTTACTTTTAGGTAGGCCCCACATAATAATGACTAAGCCTTATAATCTTACTCAAGTGTGCCACCTTTCCATTATAACATAAGAGTCACTAAATAAAAAAAAAGGGGGCTTCCACGTGTAAGACCAATTATCCTTCTCCCACTAAACTAATTAATTAGTTAATCTTCTACTAAAATTACTAATTACCCAAATATTTACATAATTAAGAATTATCTCAAATTATTCAAAATACCACTTACTTTTAACACACCTTATATGCCACCTTACTATCATGGTCATATGGTACCTTGTATGGCACAAGTCCATAAATATCGGATATTATTGCTTGGACCGTATTTTATCCCAAATCGACAATCTTCAACGAAACTCATTTTCTTTGATTAGTTTATCCTCTCACCATCATGAATTTACTTATCACTTGTTTGAAATAGCATAATGCTTATAATCTCAAAATAATCTTATTCCCAAACTTACGTCGATTAACTTACGACGAAACTTTAACGTACGAAAATGTGGGATGTAACATCTCATTTTTGAGCTTTTATCAATTTATTTATGGCGTTCTTTTACGTACAAAAATATGGGGTGTAACAGTCTTGTTCCATCCGGGGCCAGTAGTATCTTGCCCTAATTAGCTTTAATACTAAGAAATCCGCGCCTTAGTGATTTCCGCATATCCCTTCGTGGACTTCTCTCATGACATAGTTAGATTCGGAAGCTCCCAAACATCGGGCCAACATGCCTTGGAAAGATCTTCTATACAATTGACCTCCCTTGAAGTTGTATCGAGCTGCTTTAGTGCATAGCGCCCAAGATTCCTTGGGATCTTCACATATTTTTTCATGCTCGAGATAGTCAATGATCTCATTTCTCCACTCCCAGACTAAATTGGTCGCGTTTACTTCGTAATAGCCATCTATGTCCAATACCGAATGCATAAGCTGCACGACCATACCAGAGTCGGATCCCTTCATTTCGTGGACAATCCCAGATTGGCTAATGCGTCTGCCTCCGCATTTTCTTCCCTTGGGTCGTGGGTAATTGACCATTCCTTGAACCGTGCGAGCAGAGCCTGGACTTTCACTACATATTGTAGCATGCGTTCCTCTTTGGCTTCGAAGACCCCGTAGACCTGACTTACTACTAATTTGGAATCACATTTGATTTCTATGACCTCGGAGTCCACTCCCCGGTCCAGCTCGAGTCCTGCAATCAAGGCTTCATACTCCGCTTCATTGTTAGTCAGAGGAACAGTTCTTATGGCCTGCCTTAGGGTTTCCCCCGACGACGTGATTAGCACTACGCCGAGCCCGGACCCTTTCACATTGGAAGCTCCGTCTGTGAACAAGATCCAAACTCCTAATGTCGATTCTGACACCATCACTGCCTCTTTGGTAGCCAAAGCTAATAGTCCCGGACTGAAAATCGGCCACAAAGTTGGCCAAAACTTGTGACTTAATCGCAGTCCTAGGTTTATACTCTATGTCAAATTCACTCATCTTGACTGCCCAATTGGCCAGCCTACTTGAAAGTTCAGGTTTATGAAGGATATTCCGCAGGGGAAAGGTTTTCACCACGGCTATCGGATGACATTGGAAATAAGGCCTAAGCTTCCGAGCGGCGACACGAGAGCTAGGGCCAATTTTTCCATATGTGGGTAGTGAGTTTCTGCTCCCATTAAAATTTTACTAACATAATAGATAGGAGATTGCGTACCTTTATTTTTACGAACTAAAACGACACTTACCGCTACCTCCGAGACTGCTAAGTAAATCAGCAATTGTTCGCCTTCCTCCGATTTCGACAATAATGGAGGGCTTGACAAATACCTTTTCAAATCCTTCAGAGCCTACTGGTATTCCGGAGTCCAATCGAAGTTGTTCTTATTTTTGAGGAGTGAAAAGAAGTGATGATATTTTTTCGAAGACCGGGTAATAAATCTGCTTAAAGTAGCCAATCTTCCAGTCAAACTTTGAACCTCTTTCACGCTTGATAATTGGTCAGGGATGTCTTCAATGGCTTTAGTTTTATCAGGGTTGACTTCGATCCCCTTTTGCGACACCAGGAATCCCAAGAAATTATCGGAGCTGACTCCGAATGCACACTTTTTGGGGTTAAGCTTCATGTTATGCTTCCTTAGGATGTCAAAGGTTTCTTGCAAGTGTTTAAGATGATCACCTGCATTCAAAGACTTAACCAGCATATCATCTATGTAAACTTCCATGGGGTTCCCTATTTGTTTCTCAAACATTTTGTTTTCGAGTCGCTGATGAGTGGCTCCGGTGTTCTTTAGCCTGAAAGGCATCACATTATAGCAATATGTGCCGAAGTTTGTTATGAACGAAGCTTTTTCCTGATCCTCCGGGTTCATCTTGATTTGGTTGTACCCGGAGTAAGCATTTGAGAAAACTCATTATCTCGTGCATGGTCGTCGCATCAATCATTTGATCAATGTTTGACAATGGGAACGAGTCTTTTGGGCACACTTTATTTAGATCCTTATAGTCTATGCACATGTAAAATTTATTAATATTCTTTGGAACTACTACTACGTTAGCTAGCCAATCAGAATACTTTACCTCTCGGATTGAACCGATATCAAGCAAACACGTTACCTCTTCTTTGACTAATTTATTTCTCACCTCGGCAATAGGGCATTTTTTCTGCCTCACCGGAGGGATGTTGGGATCCAGGCTTAGTTTGTGCACGACCACTTCTGGCGAGATACCTGTCATACCCGCATGCAACCACGCAAAACAATCAACGTTAAATTTAAGAAATTCTATGAATCCTGACCTGAGCTCGGGGTTTAATCCTGTCCCCAAGTGGAACTTCTTCTCCAAGAACTTTTCGAACAACGCGACTTGCTCAAGTTCTTCTACTGTGGACTTTGTTGTGTCCGTTTCTTCTGGCACCCGAAAATATCTTGGTACCTGATAAGATTTCGACGACTCCCCTCCCTGGTCGACTTTGTTCGGTTCGGGAGCAGGTGTCGGTTCCTATAATTGATATGCTGCATGCTCCTTCCCTTTGCTACTGGAAACTGAGATTGCGTTCATCTCCCTTTCCGCCGGTTGGTCTCCTCTTATTTGTTTAATACCCTCTGGAGTTGGGAATTTTAGAAGTTGATGATATGTTGACAGTACAACCTTCATCTCGTGCATCCATGGTCTCCCAAGGATAATATTGTAGCCCATATCGCCGTCTACTATCTCAAAAAAGACCATTTTCATTACCCTCTCGGCATTCGTGGGCAACATTATCTCTTCTCGGGTTGTCACGCTTGCTAAGTTAAACCCTACGAGGAGTTTTGTGTCCATAATGTCAGCTTGGCTTGCTCTAGCACTCTTCATTGGATAATATTGGCTGAACTTCCTGGGTCCACCAAAATATGTTTAATTTTAAAATCTAAGACATTAAGAGAGATTAGCAGTGCATTGTTGTGCGGCAGCAGTAGTCCATATGCGTCTTCCTCCGTGAAAGTAATATCGTCCTCAGTGACTTCCCAGAGTCTCTTACTGTGGGTTACTGACACCTTCGACTTTTTTTCCACCGAAAATGTCACACCATTAATTTCGTTCCCCCTGAAAATCATGTTGATCGTCAGACGAGGAGGATCTTCTCCCTCTTTCGAGGGTTCCGCGTTATTCCGGTTGCGGCCGTAGTTGTTTTTGGCCCGGTCGCTTAAGAATTCTCTGAGGTGGCCATTTTTTAGCAATGTCGCCACCTCCTCGCACAGATGCCGACAGTCCCTAGTCCAGTGGTTGTTGGTCCCATGGTATTCGCACCACAAATTAGGATCCCTCTCACTGGGATCAGATCTCATTGGCTTCGGGAATCGTGCTTCCTTAGTGTTCCTTATAGCCGACACTAGCTCCACTATGCTAACGTTGAAGTTGTATTCGAATAGCCTGGGGTAGGAGGAATCTCAGAAACCCGATATCTCCTTGTCCTGTAATGATCTGTTGCTCCGGCCGCGATCAACTCTCTTATCGATAGCGAATCTATTCACCGACCGAAAACCTCTACCGCATCCTTCGGCCCTTTCATAGGGCAAAAACCATCCTCCAGAAGATTGTCGATATGTGTCTTAATCATCCTTCGATTTCTCCTTATTCTTCTCCAGGTCTCGACCATTGGCTGATGCCAGGAAACCGAGCTGGTCATCCTCAATTCTTATCTTCGACTCGTACCGGTTGTGAACATCCACCCATGTTGTAGCCTGAAACTCGAGCAATCTTTCTTTCAATTTTTCAAAAGTGTCGGAACTTCTTGGATTCAGCCCTTTAGTAAAATGCTTTAGCTACCTATTCATCTGGTACGACCGGAAGTATCATCTTTTCTTTCTGGAATCTGGTCACGAACACCCGCAGCAATTCAGATTCTCCTTCTGCAATCCTGAATATGTCGGCCTTTCGGGCCTGTACCCTTCTAGACTCGGCATGGGCCTTGATTAAAGAATATCTCGAAAGAATCTATTGAGTGCTCGGGTAAAAGTGAATACCATGTCAGGGCCCTCTTCGTGAGGTTCTCCCCAAATTTTTCAGTTAGACTGACTCAATCTCGTGCGGAGCTAAATCGTTCCCCTTCACCACCATTGTATAGGTGGTGATGTACTCCTGAGGATCTGAAGTCCCATCATACTTTAGCACGTCTGGCATTTTGAACCGCTTTAGGATCAATTCTGGTGCCGCACTTGGTTTGAACGACAACTAGGTGTATTTCTTTGAGTCCAGTCCTTTCAATATTGGTGGTGCACCGGGAATTTGATCCATTCGGGCATTTATTTCTCTCATAAACCACATGACTTCGATTTTAAAGGGATCATTCTCATTGTTATTACCAGATCTGTTGTAGTTTCCCCAGTCCCTGTCGAAGCCGACTTCGCCTCTCGGGGTGTTGTTGTCAACCCTCTACGTTGTTTGATTTGCATGAGCACCGGGAGGATTTGGACCTCGTCCATTTGTGTTGTTGGAAGCACCCGAAAACACATGTCTCAACTCCGTCATGACATGATCCTGTCGCGAGAGGTGGCCCATAATAGCCTTTTGTTGCTCCCTTAAGATCCTCACTATTTCAGCGACATGATCATCTTCAGCATCATCAGAAGTTGCCTCTCGAACATGTCGTGTATATTGCCCCCATGGAACGGCGTGGCCTTATCCCCCTCATTGTGGGTATCACTGATCGAGTCTTTGTGCTGAGGCTGATTTTCTTAGGCCTCAACGTTGTGTATGATGTTGACATTGTTATCTGCCATTTTTATGATTTTTGCTAAGAACAAAGAATCAAACAAGTTAGTAATAGATGTAAGGATCAACTCAATTACACAACTGTCTAAGCCCCACGGTGGGCGGCAAACTGTTTACCCGTAAAATGGTACAGTTGAATTTTTACGTTGTTTATAGACAAGTGAATCGATTTGATCCCAAAATGATAAATAAATTAAACAAGAATGTAAGACTTAGCGTTGAAATCGAGATAAGACCGCAGAAATCTTGGTTCCGGGAGCAGAGCTTCCGGAGGCAGTAGTAACGATATTAATAAGCAAGAAGATAAAATATTATTGAGCTTTGAACAGTATATAACATAAGCTTGTCAGAAAATTCGTGTCCCTTACAATGATTGTTGAACTCACTAGTTATAGTTGCTTCTAGGGAACAAGGTCCTAGGATCAAGCCCATCTTAAATGACAATTATGGGGGCCATTGAAGAATGTGTAACGGTAGGCTATGAATGCATATTCTCTGTAACGGACTACATACTTAATGCTATAAAATATTTTTCATTAAATATTATCGGGTGGCAGACATTTATTTTATCTTTATGAGTAACATTCCCTTCGGGAACCAATGAGATTGCTGCCCTTGAACTTGATTGCCATTTGTCTCGCTTTCCATCTGTCTTCGGTTCCACGCGTCGCTTTATTATGCGAGCATTTAATATGAATATATTTTATCCTATACAATTTGACTCCTTAAATAGTAATATATTCACATAAAATGAAACAACATGAGTAATATTTAAAATATTATTAATATTGTTTTTTAAAAAAAAGCTAAATTTATTGATAATCTTACTATTGTAGTATGTTTACAAAAGCTTAAGAGATTTTGGGCAAAATTTAATATTGACCACTACCAATAAGGTTTACAAATATATTAAGATAGAGAAGGCATCTATTACTCTTTTCGATCAAGTTTAAATTATCTATTTTACACTTTGAAAATTTATTCTCAACCGCATTAGTGAACAATGAACTTTAGAGCAACCAAAAAAAAAAAGGAAAAAAAAAGCTCTCGAAATCATCTTTACACTCCATTTGTTCTTTGCATAGCCAAATCCCATGGCACATGCCTTATTCAATTTTTATTAATCAACAATCAAGTATTACAAAACCATATCTAAACTACCTCAGCTAACTATACAACTAACCAAACCAAAGCAGTGGTGGCTCAATCCATATTGTGGCCTAAAGCCGAGCTTTATTAAAAGGCCTTAAGCCATTAAATCTAACTAGTTTTAGTGTACGCGCGTTACGCGTGTTTTCCATCTCAATGAGTAATATTTTTGTAAGAAACTTACATATTTAAAAAAGAATTGCGTTTGAGTAATAAAGTAAAGTGTAAGCTTATGAAATTGTTGAATATTGATCCTATATAGCTAACACAATAAAAGAAAAAAATTGTTCATATGAAAGTCCTCAATCATTTTATGTTTAATTTCACAAGTTATCATACTTTCTTTTTTGGTTTCGGTAAAACACATAGCCCTTGAAGATTTAAAAAATAATTCTGATTTTTTATTCAAAAGCTATTCTCAAGTTCATTCGAGAAGACACAAACATGGTATAGACTTTTATTATGATTCTTTAAAAATTTGTCAAATAACATATATTAAAAAATTAAATCATATATCTTCTTAATTTATCTCCCTTTAAATATTTCAACGTTACCCATTTAGTGAAGTTTTAGTTGTTGAAACAAAAAAGATATATAATATGAGTACCTAACTTTGTCTAAACATGTGTGTTCAAAGTAAGTATTATTAAAATATGAAAATTTTATAGAAAGAATAAATTACTATAACAAGTTATTGAATTCACTAAGTGCGTGTGTGACTATATATATATATATATATATATATATATATATATATATATATATATATATATATATATATTAATTAAACATTTTCTTATATATAATTTATTTTTAATTCCTAAATATTTGAACTTCCTACATAGTTCAAATAAGAAAAGATTCAATAAGTAAAATTCTAATTGATCTTAAGATCTTAAAAATTAGTAAAATATTTTAATTAAAATTTTATTCAGTATAAGATTTATTTTTAATGGATAAAAGATCAATTAACATTTCGTGTAGAGGTTTCGTACTTTATAATATAAATTTAGGCTTGTACGGTTTAATATGATTGAATATGGTATCAAATAATTATTTTGGGTACTTAATTGAACATGGATTAATTATTTTATATGATTAAAAGAAGAATTTTTAAATATATATTCAATTAGTTTGCGTTAAAATAATTTTAATTTAAACGTTATTGTACTATAATTTTAATGGAATATGTGACTTTATGTCCCCATATTTTAATTTTGTAATTAGAAATCAATTGAATTCACCATATAAGTTCATTTTTATATTGGTTCTACGTATTGCACAAAGGATTTATTTTCAAATGGTACGATATATAAGGTAATACTCATTGATTTTAAATTCCTAAATATTAGGACTTCTTACATTTAATGTATAATATTTTATTGATTTCAAAGTCCTAAATGTTAGAAAAGTAACTTAAATTATAATTTTCTATATTGTAAAAGCTATTTTTAAAGGGTAAAAAAGGCGAACGACATTTCGCTAAGGACCTTCGTGCTTTTAATATAGTATAGATTAAATATATATATATATACTTTTATTTGAAATTATTCTTCTAGCTTTTCGATATACAAAGTTATTATTATTTTTAATCACTTTTTTCTAATATTTCTTCTGAATTTATATTCAATCCATGTAATATATCACTGATATAGGCTATGATTTTATCAATACTAAAAAAGGATTAAATTCAAGTCCGAGAAAATCAATATGGAATTTCACTATTATACTACAAACTCTTCTAGTGTTTGAATTCATTAAGATTACAATAACAAGTATTCTAATTCCATACATAATCTAAAAGGACCTGCTCTCTGATTTATGAATAAATCAAACATGTTAAGAGAAATAGTTGATTCACAAAAATTGAATTGAAATTGAAATTGAAAAGTCAACTCATTATAAACAGAAAAATGAACAGATATACGTGAGGGAGAAAAATGAAACGGGGTGATTGGGAAAGTTAATGCACTGCATGATTGTATCTGTCACGACCCAAAATCTCAACCCGTTATGATAACGCCTAACACACTTGCTAGGCAAGCAGAACATAACAATAAAGAATCAAAATAGTGGAAAAGACAGAAATAACATGAATCTGAAACCTTAATATAGCACAATACCGCTAATACATGATAAATCCCCCAGAAACTGATAAATACAGAGTCATGAGTTCTAATATGGAAATACAAGTCTGAAATGATCAAATACAATACTGTATGAAATAAAGACAACAGTACATAAGAAAAGAGACGCCAAGACTGCGGGCAAGAATACAGCTCTATCTCGTCTCTCGATACTCAGCTCAACAAGCAACTCCGATATTGATGACTGGTCCCAACACCTGGATCTGCACAATTAAGTGCAGAGTATAGCATGAGTACGACCGACCCAATGTACTCAGTAAATATCATAGCTAACATCGGCGAGGTAAAAGAAGCAAGAATTATAAATGATACTTGCTATAACCTGTACAGTTTCACAAATCCAACAAGTACAGACCAATAATGTGATCAAGTATAAATCACAGAAAGAACTACCTCTATGTGTGTGTACAATTATTCAAGTACTCTGCTCGGTCAATGTTACAGCATGTAAAGATGATATACAATTAAATCAGGTAATTGACCACAAAAATTGCAAGTAAAGATGAAATGCAAAATCCAAAACATACACTGGCCAAATTTTCCTCAATACTTTCATAACCGTATCAAACCACTAATCAGTTTTCTCAAATCCGCGTGTACACCATCAAGAGAGAAGCATGAGAGGGTGACCCCAGGGGGATGGATCCATATCCACACGCTGCACGGACAACTCACGCGGTGCACGGACAACTCACGTGCTGCACGGACAACTCACGTGCTAATAATATCAATCGCAAGGACAACTCACATGCTAAAAATATTAATATTTGGATCTGCACAGATAACTCACGTTCTGCATGGACAACAAACGTGCTAATAATATCAACTGCACGGACAACTCACGTGCCAATAATTATAATCCGCCTGGAGTGTTCACAGGCTACTCGTCCAGCTCATAACACACAAAAAGCAAATATACGAGAATACATGTACATGATCAATGATTATCAAGTTCATACTCTTGAACTAGTATAAATAACATACTATAGTGTAAGCATGTGCAATGTGTGCTATCACAACTAGAACAGACAATTTCACCTTGAAATAACAGTTTATCAAGTTCAATTGGGGAATAATCTCAACGAAATCTCAAATGTGATACAAATAACTAACAGAGGGTACAAATAGGAGAAACATCACAAATTGAAGTTTAATAATCAATTCAAGGCATATCATAGCTTAAGCACTACCTCGAGCATGAAAATAGTACCCCGGTGCACGCATATGGGCTCAACCCCATACATATGCGCCACTCATAGCACATATCTATCATAAATAATTCAGGCAACTAGTGTCTCAACCAAGTTTAGGTAAGATACTTACCTCAATCAAGCCAAATCACTCCTCTAACAAGCCCTTCCCACATGTATCAACCTCCGGACGGCTTGAATCTAGTCAAAATAACTTAATACCATCAATAATAGCCATATGAAACAATTCTAAATGATAAAGCTAAAGTCTTGAATCAAATATGTAAAGTCAACCCCTGACCTGCACTCCGGAACCCGAAAAAATTCATAAATTCCGAACACCCATTTAATTACGAGTCCAACTATACTAATTTCATCTAATTCCATCCACAAATCGACCCTCAAACCACCAAATCTTACTCTCCAATACCATGGTTTAAAACCCCCAAATTCCATTTCAAATTCACATAAAGTAGGTATAATAATCAATGGGTAATCAATATTTCTCAACAAAAGTGATTAAAATTTACTTACCTCTTCAATTGTAGCAACCCCCCCCCTCGAAAATTGCCCTTAGCCGAGTTCAAAATCTCCCAAAATGAGAAAACACTCAAACCCTTCGATTTATAATTCTACCCAGTGATCCCGCATCTGCGCTCCAAATGTCCGCCTATCCGGTCTAAAACGCGTATCTGCGCACTTCCCTTAAGTACCGACCTACCGCTTCTGCGGTCCAACTCCCACTTCTGTGAGTTCGCATCTGCGGTCCTAATCCCATCCATCCATACTCCGCTTCTGCGAAAACTTCCTCACATAAGCGCATGCGCTTCTGCGGAACTCTACGCGCATCTGCGAAGCTCCCTTGACCAGACCATCTTGCGCTTCTGCGACCCTTCAGCCGCACCTGCGGCCAAGCCCACCGCAGATGCGATCACACCAGAAACCATAAGCTTCAGCAATAATCACCAAGTCTAAAATGATCCGTTAACCATCCGAAATACCTTCGAGGCCCCCGGGACCCCATCTAAACATACCAACAAGTCCTTAAACACATTATGCACTTACTCGAAGCCTCAAATCACATCAAACAACATCAAAATCATGAATCACACCCTAATTCAAGCCTAATGAAACTAATAAACTTCTAACTTCTAAAACTAATATCGAACCATATCAAATCAACTCCGAATGACCTCAAATTTTGCACACTAGTCCCAAATGACACAACGGACCTATTCCAACTCTCAGAATCGAAATTCGAACCCCGGTATCATCAAAGTCAACTCTCGGTTTAACCTCTCAACCTTCCAAACCTTCAACTTTCCAACTTTCACCAAAAAGCCTCAAACCAACCTACGGACCTCCAAATCAATATCTGCACATACGCCTGAGTTCAAAATTACCATATGAAGCTATCATAACCATCAAAAATTCATTCTGGAGTCGTCTACACAAAAGTCAAACTCCGGTCAACTCTTTCAACTTAAGTCTCCAACCTTGAGACCAAGTGTCCCAATTCACTCTGAAACATCTCTGAAACCAAACCAACCATCCCAACAAGTCACATAACCACAAATGAACATAGAAGAAGCAGTAAATATGGGAATGAGGCTACAATACACAAAAAGATCGGCCAGATCATTACAATGTCTCTATAACCATGCCAAAATTCTGTTCAAGAAGATCTTAGAGAATTTACATTGCATAAACAAATGCTCATTTGATTCATCATAAGCTTAGCACAAAGCACAACATAAATCCACATTCATTCCCCATTTGAATATCTGTAAGCACTCAATAACTTGGCATGCATTAATAACCATATTGTAAATGTGGTCTTTGAGCATGACATTGACGAGCGCAAACACGCACTTAAATTATGCTCGCTAGTCAAAGATAGTATAGTATGATATCGTCTCCACATGGATTGGATTTAAACAGTATTCTCGTAGTTTGTAGCTAGACTTCTATCCAGGAGGATCAACAATGGAGATTTATATAATTACTAATTTGAAATCTACAACTATTGACTAATGACAATCGCAACAAAAGTAAGCAAGGAAGTTATCAATGGGAGAAAATATGGATTGATATGATAGGTGCAAGATAATTATTCGGGATCTAACTCTAGATAATTCACTTCTAATGTTCAAGTGAGTCTCTCGAATTCACTTAATTATCAGTACAATGTTTTAGTAGAAACTCCTCTTTCGATTAAGTCTCAACCTCACAATATGAACCAATTTCATCTCGGTGAAGATATGCAAGAATTCGTAATGGATTGGTCTTTAGGAGAACCTCTTTCGATTATCCTCCTAACTAAGTTTAATCAAGGATTCAACTAGCATCTTTTGATTACTTCGAAGAATCTATGAACTCAACCAACAATATAGGGAAAATATATCACAAGTTATGCCTCTCTCGATTACAAGAACAAGTGAACATAGATGCAACAGTTTAATCTTCCCAAAACGATTCAAATACATAAAAATAGAGTTATAATCTACAAACAACCATCAATACACCAAATCCATCAAAACCCAAAAGGTTCTACTCCATAGATATTGAGAAGTTCTTCACAAATGAAATAAAAGTATAGGAAAACATAAATACAATCCAAACCCGGATCTTGAGTGAGGAAGGAATGATGAAATCCTTGTGCTCTTGCTTCTCCTTCTTCTCCTGTTTCCTTAGTCTAAGGTATGTCAAAAGTCCAGAAATGGTGTTTTCCCTTGTATTTCAACTATCCCCAAATAAGCCCCGGATGAAAATACCTTTTTAGCGAAATTGGGAACATACTCTAACATTTTTGCACTACCACGCCGCATGCCACGCCGCGGCATTGGCGCGCTTGCGGGAAATTCCAGAACGAATTGCAAATCACTTTCTGGGCATATATTACACAGTCGCGCCTCCCCATGCGGCGCGGTAGTGTATTTTTCATAGATTAATTCATTTTTCCAGTTTTTGACATCTGGACTTGGTACTCGACCCCCGAACGCGATCCCGGTTTAATCCCTTGGGCTTCTACTCAGACTTCAAAGCTCCAATTAGCTCCGCAAAATCTAAATAACTCGGAATTACTCCTACACGGCATAAAACACATAATAAGTGTAAAACACTACTAATTAAAGCTCAACATAAGTAAAGTGCTGTGAATTAGAGTGCAATAAGCGACTAAAATACGGCTTTCTAGCCTACCATCAACACCCCGCACTTAAACCATTGCTTGTCCTCGAGCTATCAAACTACACTTTACATAGACACGACCTTTTTAAACAACTGTCCTAACTCATCACACCAAGAATACTAGAACAGACTAAGCACAATACCGTAATATCTTTGCCTCAAGAGTTGACTCTAAAGCACCACACATTTTTCATAACCTGCTCACTTACTCTACAGAGGTCAATGCCATTACCTTTCCTTCATAAATCAAGTGCCCTCAAACAACAATAGAGAGTAGTTCCAAAGATAATAAAGTTTAAGAACAATTAGGAACTCAAGATAGAAAGAATTCACTCACTCTTAGAAGTAATATTCATATGCCACAAAGAATGTACCATAAGCTTTCCCGTAGTGTACTACTCTACTAATTGAGCTTATTCAGTCAATGATCAAGTAGGATTTTATTTGGTTGTAATATAGGCTGTGGGACGGGTAGGATACATTTGGATATATTGGCTACACCTCCCCAAGCACTTTAATACATACAATTGGCCGTTCAAAATCCCACACTTTTGTCAAACCATAACTCCACCCTTACATCAATCTATGTCAACTCCCCACTTCTTTAAGCACACATACATCAAAAGTTACCACTATCAATGAATATTTACACAAAAAATGCAACTATATTATTATTATTATTATTATTATTATTATTATTTTTTATTTTTTATTTTTTTTCAATTCACGTGGCTCTTATTTTTTCAAAACAGTGCACCTTTCTCCTTATTTCATTAGTTCCACTCAAAAGCCAACCAACATCCCACACTTTAACTTTTACAAAGTTCATAACAATTTCAAGTGCTCGCGAGAGGTAAAATGGGTAAGGCTTGTAACGTGGTTGCCAAAGAAACAGGATTGCATGCTCAAAGGGGTTAACTAAGATACATAATAATTAGGTGGGTACAATATATAACTGGCTCAATAAAGAAATGCCTATATCACTTTCAAGACTGAATAAAACTACTATTTCGCTTTGCAAATACACCGGGCAAGTTCTAGACATCAAATGTAATGCACAGAATACATAAAATCTCTCTCACACACGGCACAAAACTCACTCAGGATCAGACTCATCAAGACACTCTAATCAAAGTAGTTAAGCAAAGTTAAGATCATACAATTTAAGGTGCTTATACATGAGTCAAAAATGAACTTAAGCGTCACAACTAAAGCACTTACTATTCTCAAGGCATAATAAAGTCAAGAGATATTGCTTTCATTTAAAATTACAGCACAAGATCTCCTACTCCTAAAAAAATAAAACTAACTACACCCGGTTGAAAACAAAATCCTTGAAAAAAAATCGCGGCACAAAGAAAAACCAAGGGAGAATTATTATACTACCTAAAGAAAATAATATATATATATATTTTTCTTCGACTTAATCCCTCAAGAAACCTGTCAAATGACATCCATCATCGGAAAAAATTAAAAAAATTAAAATTTTCAATCAAATGAACTACAAAAATACACATAAACATTTATATATTCTATACATATATACATCCCCACCCTACACTTTAAATTGTGTCATCTCCCTATGGCACACAAATAAAAAGAAAGAGGTAAGGACAATTTCCCTGAACGTCTAGTCGGGGTTTGAGTCAAAGTTGGGCTCTATCCCTCGCGCCCGAACTAGTGCACTCATCCATGCATATAGCTTCTTCTTAGACTTCATGGGGTACACCCCACACTTATCTTTTTCACTCATTGCAGCATTCTCTGTCACACCCTTCACTTTCCACACAATACTAGCAGCTTGCTTTTCTTTTTTTACCCCCGTTTCTACATCCATCTCAAAAGTCACAGTTTCCTCGCCCACTCTAAGCATGAGTTTTCTTTCATGTATATCTAATATTTCTCTACCCATTGCTAGGAATGGTCTTCCTAGGATGAGGGGGACCTCCTTGTTCTCTTCCATATTAACCACTATGAAATCCATAGGAAATACAAACTTATCTACCCGAACTAAGACATCTTCAACTATTCCCTTGGGTATTAGAGTCGTTTGGTCTGCCAACTGTAAAAATATTGGGTACAGACCTTATCTCTCCAATATCCTTCTCTAGTTTCCTGTAAATAGATAGAGGCATTAAATTAACTGAGGCACCAAAATCACATAGAGACTTATCAAAATTAGTAGTGCCTAAAGAGCAAGGTATGGTAAAACTCCCTGGATCTCCACACTTTTGGGAGAGTTTATTTTGCAATATTGCACTGCAATGCTATGTGAGCTTGACAACTGATGTATCTTCTATTTTCCTCTTCTTTGTCAGGATCTTCTTCAGCAACTTGGCATAAGTCGGCATTTGTGAGAGCACTTCTGTGAATGGTAGGTTTACATGAACCTGTTTCAACACATCTAGAAATCTCTCGAACTGCTTGTCCAGCTTTTCTCTACTTAGCTTTTAGGGAAAAGGCAGCGCAGGCATATGCTTGCTCGCCTCAGGTTCCTCCCTTATCGAGTTTTCTTCCTTCTTCTTTTCGACATTACTTTTCAGCTGCTCCCCGCTTTCTTTTTCATGTCTCACATTCTTGTGGATTGGGCTGAGATATTTCAACACTTGCCCACTTCTCAAAGTTACAACATTCATTGATTCTTTGGGATTTCTTTCTGTATCAGCCGGGAGTGTTCCTGGGGCTCACTCAGACATTAGAGTAGCTAAGTGCCCAACCTGTCTTTCCAGACTTCGAAAAGATGTACCCAATTCTTTGATAGCTGCATCATGGGCGTCAAGCCTCTCATCCGTCTTGATAATGAAGGTCTTCACAAGATCTTCCATGCTGGGTTGATTTGACTGTGGAGATTGATACTGCTGCCTCTGCTGATTTTGAAAACCTGGAGGTCCCTGTTCCTGGAATCTGGGGTTGTTTTGTTGCCATGCATTTGCAGTACCCCCAGGTGAACTCCATGAAAAACCGGGGTGCCTCTGACCCATTGCATTAAAATTATTGTTTCCTACAACATTCACTTCCTCAGTTGAGGCTTGACACTCATGAGTAGGGTGTCCTCTTCCACATATATCACAAGCTGTGTGGTGTACATTTTGCATCAAAGCTACAGTTAGCTTTCGTATTTCTTTAGCCATAGCATCAAGCTGTACTTGCGCAGATATAGTAGCATCAACTTGGTGAACACCAGTTGATTTTCTTCTTTCCACACTATCAGAGGTCCACTGATTAGCATCTTCGGATAACTCAACAAGAATAGTAAATATCTCCTCTGGAGTCTTCTTCATAAAGGGGCCTCCAACTACATTGCTCACTAATCTACGCGAGGTCGGTGTCAATCCATCCCAAAAGTCCTGGAGTTGCATCCAGAGTTCAATTCCTCTATGTTGACACCTCTTAACTATCTCCTTAAACCTCTCCCATGCTTCAAAAATAGTTTCATTCTCTTTCTGGAAGAAGTTATGGATTTCTCTTCTAAAGTTGACCGTCTTAGCTGAGGAGAAATATTTATCAAGAAATTTTCTGGTCATTTCCTCCCATGTTCTAATTGATCCATTTGGCAAGCTTCGAAGCCACTACTTTGCATCATCTTTAAGTGAAAAGGGGAATGCCCTTAAATACACTGCATCTTATGACACCCCATTGTATTGAAAGGTGTTCATAATCTCCTCGAAGTCCGTCAGATGCGTGTTTGGATCTTCGTTCATCTTCCCTCTGAAAACACAGCTGTTTTGGATGGTTTGAAGCAAACCTTACTTCAGCTCGAAATTATTGGCTGCAATTGGAGGTGGTCTAACACTTGACAATCCTTGATTGTAGACTGGTCTGGCGTAGTCACCTAATGCTCTACCAAGCCTTGGTACCACATTCTCGCACTGGTCATCAATCAAGGGTCGATTTAGATTGAATCTTCGACCCCTATTGTCTTCGACAGTTTCCTCAGCAGCTCTATGGGCTGCCTCAACAACTATCCTTGCAGCTGTCTCTACCTCATTTTCATCATTATTAGCCATGTGTTCTTGGGTTGAAGGTTGGCCCAAGAACCTTACGGTTCACTCTTTCTCCTTCCTCAGTTGCCGCAGGTATTTTTCCAATTCTGGGTTGTAAGGTATTACTTCTTTACAAGAAGATCGTATCATACACTACGAACTTAACCTGTTGCCCTGCACACGGAGGAGAAACCCGTGAAGAATAAAATAAAAGTAAAAATAAAAATGAATTCCTGAATTAGCACTACAAACTAATTCAAATACTATTGATTGCCAATCCCCGGCAACGATGCCATTTGACGAGCACAAAATACGTACTTAAATTGTGCTCGCTAGTCAGAGATAGTACAGTATGATATCGTCTCCATAGGGATTGGATTTAAACAGTATTCTCGTAGTTTGTAGCTAAATTGCTATCCAGAAGGATCAACAATGGGGATTTATATAATTACTAATCTAAACTCTACAACTATTGACTAATGACAATCGCAACAAAGGTAAGCAAGGAAGTTATCAATGGGAGAAAATATGGGTTGATATGATAGGTGCAAGATAATTATTCGGGATCTAACTCTAGATAATTCACTTATAATGTTCAAGTGAGTCTCTCGAATTCACTTATTATCAGTACAATTATTTAGTAGAAACTCCTCTCTCGATTAAGTCTCAACCTCACAATATGAACCAATTTCAGCTCGGTGAAGATATGCAAGAATTCGTAATAGATTGGTCTTTAGGAGAACCTCTTTCGATTATCCTCCTAACTAGGTTTAATCAAGGATTCAACTAGCCTCTTTCGATTATTTCGAAGAATCTATGAACTCAATCAACAATATAGTACAAATATATCACAAGTTATACCTCTCTTAATTACAAGAACAAGTGAACATAGATGCAATAATTTAATCTTCCCAAAACAAATCAAATACATAAAAATAGAGTTATAATCCACAAACAACTATCAATATACCAAATCCATCAAAACCCAAAAGGTTCTACTCCATAGACATGGAGAAGTTCTTCACAAATGAAATAAAAGTATAGGAAAACATAAATACAATCCAAACGTGGATCTTGAGTAAGGAAGGAAGGATGAAATCCTTGTGCTCTTGCTTCTCCTATTTTCTTAGGTCTAAGGTATGCCAAAAGTCCAGAAATGGTATTTTTCCCGTGTATTTTAACTATCCCCAAATGAACCCCAGACGAAAATACCCTTTTTAGCGGAATTGAGAACATACTCTAATATTTTTGCACTACCGCGCCGCATGCGGCGCGCTTGTGGGAAATTCTAGAACAAATTGCAAATCACTTTCTGGGCATATATTACACAGCTGCCCCGCCCCATGCGGCGCGGTAGTGTATTTTTCGTAGATTAATTCGTTTTTCCAGTTTTTGGCATCCGGACTTGGTACTCGACCCCCGAACGCGATCCCGGTTTAATCCCTTGGGCTTCTACTCAGATTTCAAAGCTCTAATTAGCTCCGCAATATCTAAATAACTCGGAATCACTCCTACACGGCATAAAACACATAATAAGTGCAAAGCACTACTAATTAAAGCTCAACATAAGTAAAGTGCAGTGGATTAGAGTGCAATAAGCGACTAAAATACGACTTTCTAGCCTACCATCAGACATCATTCTTGAACATCATATGGTAAATTTGCCTAATCATGCTCCTTTTAGCTATATGATTGCATTGTACCTGGTCCAAAATTTCTCTAACATCCAATACTTCCTGATTATTTGTTGGAGTATTGGACTGGTGTTAAATTGCAGTCCTTTGATATAATAAGTAAGGATCTATTTCATCCATAGCTTATCCTGTTCATGAGCCAAATTCCAATAAGTTTTCACTATAGCAGCCTTATTCCAAAGCTATGGATTAGTTAAATTCAACCCACGTGTAGATTTAGGATTGCACATTATGTCCCAGGCTACTAAAGCATTCTTTTTTATCACACTTTCCCTTGGCTAAACATAGCTTCTGCATAATGCATCAATTGCTTTTAATACTTTAGCAGGAATAAAAAACAATTGAGTCCATATAATTTGTATGCCAAAGAGTAGTTTGTACTATTTGTACCTTCTAGCATAGGTTAACTTATTGCATGCCATGAGGAAATTTTGTCTGTAATGTTCTCTATTAGGGGTTGCCACTGTAATAGAGTGAATTTCCTTGTGGATAGAGGAATACTAAGGTATCTAAAGGGTAGTTCATCACAAGCAAATCCCAAATGTTCTAAGATCTTCTCTCTTTTATATTGTAGTACTCCTTCAAAATACACTGAGCTCTTAGTCGAATTTATCTATAACCCAGATACACTAAATTAGACTTTCCTACTTATGATGGAACTGAAGATCCTCTTATTTGGCTTCACCGTTGTGAGAAATTCTTTGTTAACCAGCGTACTCCCAACCAAGAAAAAGTAGGGTTAGCTTCTTTTCACATGTTGGGGAGGCACAATTATGGGTTAATCAACTGGAACTGGAGGAACCCAATTTAACACGGGGTGTGTTCAAGAATATTGTACCCTTCGTTTTGGCCAACCAATGAAAAGTAACCCATTAGGAGAGTTTTTCAACTTGAAACAAACTAGTTCTGTGGAAGAATATCAGAGAAACTTCCAAAATCGGTTGGTTCGTGCTTCATCTATGCGTATAGACCAACAAGTTGATATGTTTACAACTGGGTTAGTTGATTCAATTCATCTCGATGTTGAAATGCATAATCCATCTAAGTTAGTGCAAGCAATGAGTCTGGCAAGAGCATTTGAGAAGAAAATACAGATTTCTTCTGCCACACAAAGGGGCTATGGTTCAACCTCAAACGACAGTGTCAAAGTTTTCGGTACAACGGTGACTTTGAGTGCTAAGACTACTACTTATTCTTATCCTTTTGTGAAAAGGTTGACTCGCACCGAGGTGGTTGCACGACGTGCAACAGGATTGTGCTACAACTATGATGATCCTTATGTTGCAGGCCATCAATGAAAAGAGTTATTTTGGATGGAAATAGAGGATGGAGAATCGGGGGACATAACAACGGACAACGAAGAGCCCGCCATCTCACACTCATGCCATCACAGGCAAATAACATGCAAATACTATGCAATTGCAAGTTGTAATTGATATGTAGTTGTTGCTTAACTTAGTGGATTCGAGAGCACACACAATTTTATTAGCTCTACTGCTACCCAACCTTTAGGATTGCCTATCCATCATCAGGAAAATCTCAATGTATCAGTGGCAAATGGCGAAAAAATCTCCAGTTTGGGCATTTGCAAAGGAGTGTAATTTTCTGTAATTACCCATTCTTTTATTGCTGATTTTTATGTGATTCCTTTGGATGGTTTTAATATTGTCCTAGGTGTCAAGTGGCTGCAAACACTCGAGCCTATCTTATGGGACTTTACCTCATTGACAATGATATTTGAAGTAAATGAAAGGCAGATCACCTTACAGGGACAACAACAACTATTCCAGCCGCACCTACATCTTTCGCTGGATTCCAAGCAAGGTGACCTCGAGAAGATATTGGCCAAATTTGATGACATATTCCAAGAACCTACAGGTCTGCCTCCTATACGTTCCTGCGACCATCGCATTTGTTTACTACCAGGAACTGATCCGGTGGTAGTTCGACCCTATCGCTACCCTCACTTCCAGAAAGATGAGATTGAAATATAGTATGATCAAATGCATCATCAAGGCATTATCCGACCCAGTCGTTCTCCATTCTCATCACCTGTACTGTTAGTTCGGAAACATGATGGAACATGGCACTTTTGCATGGACTATAAGGATCTTAATTCCAAAATAGTAAAAGACAAATTCCCTATTCCAGTAGTAGATGAATTACTTGAAGAATTACATGGAGCACAATTTTTCACCAAGCTCGATCTTCGCTCTAGTTACCATCAAGTCCGCATGGACTCTATGGATGTTGAGAAGACGGCTTTCAGAATGCACCATGGCTATTTTGAGTTCTTTGTCATGCCATTTGGATTGACCAATGCCCCCTCTACCTTTCAAGAAATGATGAATGAGGTATTCCGAAATTACCTACATCAATTTACTTTTGTATTTTTTGATGACATCCTTGTGTATAGCAAGACTTGGAAGGATCATTTGTCGCACATGCGAATCATCCTTGAGTTACTGCAAGCTCATCGCCTTTGTTTTAAAAAATCCAAATGTTCCTTTGGCGAAAAACAAGTAGCTTATCTGGGCCACATAGTTTCAAACACAAGTGTTTCAGCTGATGACAACAAGATCAAGGCCGTGGTGGACTGGCCTCAACCGCAATCAACAAAAATATTGCATGGATTCTTGGGCTTGGCAGGATATTACCACAAATTCATCCAGAATTTTGGTCTGATTGCTGCTCCCTTAACAAGTATGCTTAAGCGACATTCTTTTAAGTGGAATGATGATACACTTGCTTCTTTTGAAGCTCTTAAAAAGGCATTAATTGCTGCCCCAATCTTACAGTTGCCAAATTTTGACGAAGAATTTGTTATTGAGTGTGATGCTTCAGGTGATGGAATAGGAGCAGTCCTTTAACAGAAGGGACATCCAATTGCTTTTTATTAGTTGTAAGCTAGCTGATCTAAACCTAAAACTTCCAGCTTATGAACGTGAATTGATAGGCTTGACAAAGGCAATTCAACATTGGAGACGTTATCTTTTGGGTCGAGCCTTTCTAATTCGAACTGATCATTATAATATTAAATACTTGTTAGATCAACGTCTTACTACTTCTCCTCAACAACATTGGCTTAGCAAGTTGACGAGGTATGCGGGTTGAATACAAGGTCAGGCGCTTGAATACTGCTGCATATGCATTATCACGACGAGAAGGGACTGAAGATATGTTATTTGTTATTTCCCAGCCTCAGGTTTTGATATTTGATGAAGTCTGGGCAGAAGTCAAGCAGTCACCAATTCTTCGAGAACTTCAAACTAAAATTAAATAGGGAGAGATGGATGCCGATTGAGTATTTCGAGATGGATTGTTGTTCTTTAGAGACGAGATTTATCTCTTGTCAAATTCACCATTGGTAGCTTCTGTCTTGTCCGGGTTTCATGATAGCACACATGAAGGTGTTCAGAATACCATGCAACGTATTCGCAAGGATGTTTATTGGCCAACTATGAAGACATCTATCAAGGATTATATTGCTGCTTGTTCGGTTTGCCAACGTAATAAGGCTGTTAATTTGAGTCCAGCAGGACTGTTACAACCTTTACAACTACCTAATCAGATCTGGTCGGATATCTCAATGGATTTTATTGATGGGCTGCCAAAATCATTAGGTAAAATAGTGTTATTGGTGATTGTGGACCGGTTCTCTAAATATGCACATTTTATTCCTCTTGCTCATCCATATAATGCGTCTTCTATAGCAAGACTTTTCTATGAGAATATTGTTCGTTTGCATGGTATCCCAGAATCAATTGTCAATGATCGAGATCCCCTCTTCACAAGTACGTTCTAAAAAGAATTATTTCATTTATGTGGGATTAAATTAAATTTTATCTGCTTATCATCCACAGTCGGACAACCAAACCGAGGTTGTTAATCACACAATCGAGATGTATTTGCGATGCTTGGTGGGTTATCGTCCTACAAAATGGGTAGAATAGATTTCGGAAGCTGAATTTTGCTATAACACTTATTTCCATTCAACACTTCACACGTCTCCATTTCTAGTTGTTTATGGCTGCGAACCTCCCAGATTGCAATCCTACATGACTGGTTCATCTCGAGTTGATGTTGTTGACCGAACATTAATAGACCGAGATGTTGTCTTACAGGATATTCGAGCCAAGCTACAACAAGCTCTGGCTAGCCGTGTTTATCATAAACTTGCACCACAGTATTATGGCCCCTTTGCAGTTTTGAAGCGCATAGAATCTGTAGCTTATCAACTTGATCTACCTGCAGGTTACAAGCTTCATGATATGTTTCATGTGTCACTTCTTAAGCCATTCAAGGGTGAGATACATGCAACTCTACCTACTCTTCCACCAGTTGAAGAATAACGCATTGTTCCCACCCCTTGCTCTGTCCTCCGATCACGCCCGAATCATGGTAATTGGGAACTTTTGGTTCAGTGGTGTGGTTTCTCTGTTGAGGATTCCACTTGGGAGAATGTGAATCATTTCAAATCTGCCTTTCCAGACTTCAAGCTTGAGGACAAGCTTTTTCTACAGGAAGGGAGTAATGTTATGGATGCGTTTGTTGGCAGACCATATACTAGACGAAAGAATTAATAGGATAGATAATGATTGATATTTTCTGAATTATTTTGTCAGCTTGAATAAAATATCCCTTAGGGATTTAGGACTTGTTATTTCTTTTAGTTAGGACTCTTTTCTGAGTTAGGACTCTTGCTATGTAACCCTCTATTTAAAAGAGTTGACGCTTATCAGGTTGAATTTCTTCAAGTCATAGAGATTTGGAGCTTTTCTCAAACAAGTTCTAGGTGTGCAATTCCTTGATTGAATTGCAAATCCAGCAATCATAGGCAAGTCTAGGAACAAGAACAAGGGCATAGACTTTCGTGTTGGGCCTGACTTTCGTGTTAATCGTCTAGCGACTCGATCCAAAATTAGGGACCATAACAATTCCCGCTATAGGTCGTGTTGGGCTGCTATAGGTCGTGATGGAGCCCAACGTTGCCGCTAGGTAAGCCAACAATGAACTATCAACTTAATTATTCATTTTATTATTTTTGAAATTATGGATTTTATTAAGTAAAGGAAATTAGGCGTAGAAAAATATGGAGATATAAAGCATTAATAAAAACTAGTATAGTCGGCCTAACAACTACTCTATAGAACTTACATTTAAGTCTTGGTGGCACATTCTTATCACACAAGATACTAGATGCGAGCCCCTATTTCATTTATCCCCCAAATACAATGGATGACATCATTGTCAATCTCCCAATTACCTTGAATTAATGACCCACGCTACTTGAAACTTTCTCTCTTGGGATGACTTGTGTATCAAGTCTCACTTCCAAGTCCACTTCATAAGTTGCGTCACTGAACTTGCACTCAGGTATTCTGTCTAAATCCCGCTTAACCTGAAACCCTTAGACTTTAGGGTTTGTCTCCAAACCTCCAGCCTAGTGTAACATCGCCTCACGTCTCGTTAATCAGTACTATGTCATCTGCAATGTGACGCGTCAATTCATCCATCACTAAGGAAAATAAGAACATGCTAAGGCTTCATCCTTGGTGCAACCTCATCAAGACCGGAAAGTAGCCTGAGTTTCCTCCTACTGTCCTTACACGGGTCTTGGCTCCCTCGTACATGTCTTTAAGATCAAATGATTTAAAATCTTCCTATCAATTTCTTGGCTTAAAAAGTACTAATATTTGTCGGTGTAGTTGGATGATTAGGGTAAAAATGAATATGTTAGATACTATTATATTCCTTTTGATGCATACACATCAAAATTGTGAAAGATTTTAGTCCCTTTCACTTTTCCTTCTAAAAAGATCCTTTCTTACTTCTAACAATTAGATATGTTTTCTTTGATTTTATGACAAAGTCAAGTTTTAATTCATTTGTTCAATATTTAGATATTCAATGGAAGAAGGGGATCCTTGGCAAAAAGGCAAAATTGGTTCAAGCTATGGAAATAGCCTTTTGTAGAGATGCAAGGTAAAATTGCTTACATAAGATCCAATTTGATCCGGCCTTTCATCGGCCTCCTTGCATAGCGGAAGCTTAAAAATATAATGTACAATATAGTGATGAAGTTTCTTTCATTTAAATGACGATCATAATGAATATCAGCTCAAGGAAATTACTCAGAAGCTTTGCAAAATTAAGGTACACGACTAAAAATTGATTTGCGTGATCGAACTTATGAACAATGCGGATCTTATTTGAAATGAGCAGGGCGATAAAGTGTCATTTCAATGAGCATTTGTTCTTTATTTCTTCAATAGTTACCCTTGGGAAAAGAAAAGAAAGGAAATGAAAGAAAAAAACATTGAGCATTTTACATACAGTTAAAAACAGGCTCTGCTAGTTTGTTATTGAGGAATACATTTCGAGGAAAATAAAACAAAACAATACAGAGACGTGATTTCCAATGTTTCGACAATCAAATTGATAGTTTCTTACAAAGAAACTCATGCAACAACTGAATGTAACTTTTAGAAGCTTTTTCTTCTGGTAACTTCAGAAGGCGAGCAACCTCTTGAAATCCTGCATGTTGCTTTACATACAAAGAATTCTCACTTGCACTGTGCTTCATCTCCTGATTGTGAAGCTTTGTCTTTGACAGAGCCCATTGCATTGCCCAAATTGCTAAGGGCCTCATGTAACACAGTGATCTATAGTGATCATATGTGTTCCATCCCTCAGGCGTTTGGAAACCAAACCTGCGCATACAAGAACCTACAGTTGATCTCTGCTAAATGGTTAAGAAGATCTACTACTTTAATTCCTGTTTCAAAACATGAAATCACCTATCAAACTGTATAAAGGCGAGTGCAGAACTATGAACAGGAGACATTGTACGAGTATCTACATGCCCTAAAATATCAACAGACTTTCTAAGGATGTTAAAATTTCGTTGCAGAGTCGTTTCATGAACTGGAACACCTAAAACTGTAAAGAAAGAGTATGAAATCTCTTAGCCATTAATTAAATTAGAAACTAAATGAAAGTGAAATTAGTAGTGAGGTGTCAGTATGGAGTTGCGTCAACAGTGGATATAAGCTAGACTAGGCTAAATGAAAGCGGAAGCTCACAAAGTTTAGGGAGCTAATCAACTAGTCAATAGAGATGTCATTATAGCTTTGGATTCATATTTCTTCATAGCTTGGCACACATTATTGTGATGCTTCTCTTATGAACAGGCTGAAGCTATGAGCAATTTCATTAAATAATCTATCAAACAAAGGCATAAACATATATTCGTTTTAACAGTGATGCTTAATGGTATGACCAACCTACAACTATTAGCTTGATAAATGGTGATCCTTGACACCCGTAGCAATATAGCCTTTTTCTCTATTCTTGATAGTCAGAATAGTAGTGACTAAGGGAATTTTGGAAATGAAAAAAAAAAAAAGAATGTCACAAGCATCACAAAATAGTAGCACCAAAACTAACTTCCTCTTCCTTAAATAATAGATATCTAACAGAACTTCACGGTTCTGGGTAATGTCTTGCTAAAACAATCTATGCATATCTAAATGGATGCAATCTTTACTAGTATCTAGTTTATCGCAAACAATCACCAAGCCTAGAATAGGTTTTCCCTGATTCACTAGGTGACTTGTAATCATATGATAATGGAAAACTTCTCAACAAAGAGTGGTTTCCAATTTGTATTGCTAAAATGCTGTTTGGTTGATTTGTCCAACAAATAGCTCACTAGAAACCTCATCTTATCCGGACCCACTCAAGTCCCCGAACAATTCATGTATCAGAAAATAAAAGAAGAAAATTATAGTTGCTACGCAATGAAATCAGTATTTCAAGTTGAATGACAACTCATCATTTCAGCCTGGAAATGATAACCTCCAAGCAAAGAGAAAAAAGTAGAGAAAAAAGAAACTTACCCAAAACCTTCTTCTGACCAAGCTGTGGAGTGTATTCCACTTGCTGTATGAAATGCTATGTCCACCAAGCCCTCTTGTATCATATTAGCAGCAAGAGAATATGTGACTCCTGTCCATATTTCTCTTGACTGCATAGCAGACATATCAGGTTTTCCATTTGGTTGCATCCCGTTTACAGCCCCTCGAATCCCTCCTTTATGCTTTAACACATTGAAATCATAGATTTTCTTGAGAGCAGTTCTTATCTTCTCTTCATCAGCAATAGGTGAAAGACCACTCGCTCTCGCATACCTATGAGATAGCATACTAATGAGAAACAGGTTTTATGGTAAAGTTTCAAGTTATCACGGGTCTATCAACCATATGAAACTTCAAAGAACATGAAAAACGCAATATATTCATAGGTGGTGAATTTCAAGTTCTTTTCTCTAAATTTAGAAAAAATTCATCAGTTTAAAGCCATTAGTTCCTCTTGCCCCGTAAGATGAAGAAATAACTCACCATTGACCAGCCAACTGATCAGCGTGAATTGAAGAACTTGATCTACGACCACTATTGTCATAATTAAAGTAAGAACCATTCCATAACTTGTCATATACGGATTTTGCCTTCTGAAACTTTGCCCAAAGGTAATCAGCAGCTTCAGCATCACCAACCTCACGAGCCATCGCCGAGGCAGCTTGCAGAGCTGCTACCCAGAGCCCACCACAATATGTGCTCACTCCACTAACAGTCCATGCATCGTACGTCTGATCAGGGAACCCTTCATTTTCAATCATGCCATCCCCATCCTTATCAAACTGATCCATATATGCTATAGCTATGTATACTGATGGCCAAACAGATTTTCCAAAATTTTTATCACCGGTAGCAACAAAATCCCTGTAAACTTGAAGGACAAATTTCGAATTTAAGTCCTTCCATCTGTCTGAGTTGAAGAAATTGTATGCATTTACTTCAAACCATGGATCATTAAGTCCAATATCATGAGGGACGGCTCCAAGCACTTTTCTGGAGGCCCATGTTCCATCACTCATAATATTCATTTTAGATGGATCATGCATCATTACCGCCATTGCGCAGTCTCTTTGGATGCTCAGCTCAAGTTTTGGGAAGAGCATTAATAGTGCATATGATGCATAAAAATGAACATCATAGGTATTAAACATGTGATATTCAATCCCTTCAAGATAAAGAAACTGGCCAATGTTCTCCTCTCCATCTTGAAGTAGATAAGTGCCAAAAGCAGAGTTTGATGCCACCGGAGTCTGAAGTTCGTTAACAGTAGATTTCATCCTAGAAAGTAATCCCATATAGGTCTCATGTTTTTCATCCAATTTTAATGTTTTCTCAGAATCCAATTTGGCTTTATCGAGGGAAAACTTTTTCTCCCCAATGGTTCCAAAGTTTTGCATGGGTAAGGATCCATCTATGACATTAAAATATAGCGTTAATTAGACACAGTAACATAGCATGCTAACAGAATTTCCTTTCCGTTTACCTGTCCAAATCGTGCCCCCTGCATTAAGATAATAAAGCTCGTTGAAAAGAGTGATGCGGTACCTGATGCAAATGGTTGACACTTCAGAAGTTTATTTAGAAACTGCAATGACATGTATATATTCTGAGGAAAAAGCACTTAAAATCTATGTTTCACCATTCTGGCAGGTTTGTGTCTTCAAGTATTGGATTCTGCCACGCTTCAATCTCACGCTCCCAATTGTTATGTTCTAGTTTAAAGATAGACGAACAATGAAATTAGAATGCTTATATAATGTATGTTCACATCCATCCATTCACAGAAAGCCAGTTTGTTCATAACAAAATCATTGGAGATCATGAGTCATTAGTCATATCTGTCAAATTGAGTAAATTTGCTGTTTAATGATACTTTTGTAATGGAAATTTTTTGTTGAAGCCATTCTCCCTTTTGTTGTGCAGCTCCAAAACATAAATAATACACTAATACTGGAAATACCATAAAATGTACATTACAATTCCATGATTGATATAATTACCTAGAATAGCGTCATGGGCAATAATAGCTGAACCATCACCTTGAACATCATAGAATTTTGTATATCGTCTGAGACAATGTTTAACATCCAAATATATTTAGCAATGAACAATTTTAATCATAAGACTCTAGATACAAGAACTGATTTATGACCTGTGGTAAGTCTTGCCGCTGGGAAATCTTATTTCTGGGCAGTCCCAGGCAAGTGAAAAAGTAACTGTCCGAACAGCACCAGGTGGAATTTTAACAGATGCTGCTAAGGAAGCTCCAATAGATGATCCCTTTTCCGATGTTATCAAGGTCTGAGCATCCTTAAGATGGTCAAATGAACCATGCTGTTATAAAGAAAAATTGCAAAGGAATTAGGAGTCCAGAATAGACATAATGTTAATGCTCATATTCATCATAATCATTTGAATAAACAAAAAGGTTGAGCTTTAAAGTAATGATATAAAAATTAATAACATGCGTAGCTGTTGTTTATATGCAAGAACCAGGAAAACAAACTAACCTTCTCGATTTCCCTCCACATGTCCCTTGCTGTCATAATCTCAGACTCTCCAGATATCAAAAAGCATGGACATTCTGAGACACGGACATCCGCAGTTTCTTGAGCTGCAATGGCAAAGTTCACCGGAGGGAGTCCATCTGAAGTGCTGAACGGAAAAATACAGTTGTATTGTAATAAAACTATCAAGCATGTGGGGAAAAGAAAAGGATTGTAGCTATAGAATAGAGGACAGTTTACACAAAACATACTTGTGATGGAGGAGTATGCCATGGACACAGTCTTCCATCCTACAGAGGCCAATACATATTGATCAGAATTAATCATCCAATACAATTAGCAACGAAACCAAACTGATTCCATTAGACGCTTAATATTTGTGAGAAGACACGGGAGAAAATATGTTATTGATATTGGATGATAAATACAATACAAGATGTCCCTATTTATAGCTATACACTGCAAGGAGATATTACTCCTCTTCCAATGTGGGACAAGACTACACTATACATATTTGTAAACTAACACTCCCCCTCAAGCCGGTGCATACACATCATATGTACCGAGTTTGTTACACATGTAACTAATACGAGAACCAGTAAGAGACTTAGTGAAAATATCTGCTAGTTGATCATTCGACTTTACAAACTTTGTAACAATATCTCCTGAAATTATTTTTTCTCTGACAAAGTGACAGTCGATCTCAATGTGTTTAGTCCTCTCATGGAACACCGGATTTGACGCAATATGAAGAGCAGCTTTATTATCCCACACTAGTTCCATCTTGCCGATTTCTCCGAACTTTAACTCCTTGAGCAACTGCTTGACCCAAACTAACTCACATGTCGCCAAAGCCATGGCCCGATATTCGGCTTCGGCGCTAGATCGAGCAACTACATTCTGTTTCTTGCTCTTCCACGAGACCAAATTACCTCCTACTAGAACACAATATACAGACGTAGAACGTCTATCAATAGGCGATCCTGCCCAATCAACATCTGTGTACCCAACAATCTGCTCGTGCCTCGATCCTCGAATAGTAATCCTTTGCCTGGAGCTGACTTTATATACCGAAGAATGCGAACAACTGCATCCCAGTGACTATCACACGGAGAATCCATAAACTGACTTACAACACCCACCGGAAAAGAAATATCAGGTCTAGTCACTATGAGGTAATTCAATTTGCCAACCAGCCTCCTATATCTCGTAGGGTCTTTAAGAGGCTCCCCCTGTCCAGGCAGAAGCTTAGCATTCGGATCCATAGGAGAGTCAATAGGACTGCAACCCATCATTCCTGTCTCCTCAAGAATGTCTAAGGCATACTTCCGCTGTGAAATAACAATACCTGAGCTAAACTGAGCGACCTCAATACCTAGAAAATACTTCAATCTGCCCAGATCCTTAGTCTGGAAGTGCTGAAAGAGATGTTGCTTCAGATTAATAATATCATCTTGATCATTACCAGTAATAACAATATCATCAACATAAACCACTAGATAAATACACAAATTAGGAGCAGAATGCCGATAAAACACAGAGTGATCAGCCTCACTACGAGTCATGCCGAACTCCTGAATAATTGTGCTGAACTTACCAAACCAAGCTCGAGGGGACTGTTTCAAACAATTTAGTGACATGCGCAATCTGCACACACAACCATTAAACTCCCCCTGAGCAACAAAATCAGGTGGTTGCTCCATATAAACTTCTTCCTCAAGATCAACGTGGAGAAAAACATTCTTAATGTCTAACTGATAAAGAGGCCAATGACGTACAACAACCATGGACAAAAAGAGACGAACAAATGCTACTTTAGCCACGGGAGAGAAAGTATCACTATAATCAAGCCCAAAAATCTGAGTATATCCTTTTGCAACAAGACAAGCCTTAAGCCGATCAACCTGGCCATCCGGGGCGACTTTGACTGCATAAACCCAACGACAACCAACGGTAGACTTACCTGCAGGAAGAGGAACAAGCTCCCAAGTGTCACTCGCATGTAAAGCAGACATCTCGTCAATCATAGCATGTCGCCATCCTGGATGAGATAGTGCCTCACCTGTAGACTTAGGGATAGAAACATTGGACAAAGAAGATATAAAAGTATAATGAGGTGACGATAGACGATGATAACTTAAACCGACATAGTGGGGATTAGGATTAAGTGTGGATTGTACACCTTTGCGGAGTGCAATTGGTTGACTAAGAGGAGACAAGTCCGCAGTAGGTGCAGAATCTGATGCGGGTCGTGAATCACCTGGGCCTAATACTGGATGTGGACGACGATGATAAGTCAAGAGTGGTGGAGCTGCAGAAGATTGAACTGGATTATGTGAAGGAACTGGAGCTATAGGTGGTGGAGCTACAACCAGAGCTGTAGGTGGTGGAACTGGAGCTATAGGTGGTGGAGCTACAACTGGAGCTGTAGGTGGTGGAGCTAGAGTGACTGAATCTCCAAAAGATGAAACTGGTAGTACCTCAGAAATATCTAAGTGATGACCTGAACCTGTGAAGTATGATTGGGTTTCAAAGAAGGTAACATCAGCGGACATAAGGTACCGCTGGAGGTCAGGAGAGTAGCATCGATACCCCTTTTGTGTTCTCGAGAAACCCAGAAATACGCACTTAAGAGCACGAGGAGCTAACTTATCTGTTCCTGGAGTAAGGTTATGGACTAAACAAGTGCTTCCAAAGATACGGGGTGGAAGAGAGAACAAAGGTAAATGGGAAAATATGACAGAGAATGGAACTTGGTTCTGGATAGCTGAAGATGGCATACGATTAATAAGATAGCAAGATGTAAGAATTGCATCCCCCCAAAAACGAAATGGAACATGAGATTGTATGAGTAGGGTACGAGCAGTTTCAATAAGATGTCTATTCTTTCTATCAACTACCCCATTTTGTTAAGATGTGTACGGACAAGATGTTTGATGAATAATCCCATGAAATTTCATAAACTGCTGAAATAGGGAAGACAAATACTCTCGGGCATTATCACTATGAAATGTGCGAATAGAAACCCCAAATTGATTTTGAATTTCAGCGTGGAAGGTCTGGAAAATAGAAAACAGTTCAGATCGATTTTTTATCAAAAATATCCAAGTGCACCTGGAATAATCATCAATGAAATTGACAAAGTAGCGGAATCCCAAGATGGAACAGACCCGACTAGGACCCCAAACATTTGAATGGACTAAAGTAAAATGTGACTTTGCTCGATTATCAAGACGCCGAGGGAAATGGGAGCGGGTATGCTTACCGAGATGACATGACTCACACTCTAGAGCTGACAAGTGAGATAAACCAGATACCATTTTCTGAAGTTTTGACAAACTGGGATGTCCCAACCGTTTATGTAATAAATCTGGTGAATCAGTAACAGGATAAATTGTAGAAGGAAGACAAGATGTGAGTCCATATGATTTAGCAAGGATAAGGTAATAAAGTCCGTTTGATTCACACCTGGTACCAATGATCCGCCTCGTACTGCGTTCCTGTATAAAAACATGGTCATCAAGAAATAAAACAACACATTTAAGCGATTTGGCTAAGCGACTAACAACAATGAGATTAAAAGGACTATTGGGAACATAAAGAACTGAATCTAAAGGTAAGAAAAGAAGTGGGCTTGCTTGATCTATTGCAGTTGCCATGGTTTGAGACCCATTGGCCATTGTGACTTTTGGAAGAGATTGAGAATACGAAATAGTAGTGAAAAGAGATTTGTTACCAGAAATATGATCTGATGTACCTGAATCAATGACCCAAGACTCAGAGGATGAAGATGGGAGAAACAAGTCACGCTATTACCTGTTTGAACAACAAAAACTATCTTAGAAGATGTCTGCTTACATGCTATATACTGAAGGAACTCTATATACTCTGCTAAAGAAACCATCCGACTATTCAAAGTATCGATTCCCATGTCGCTACAATTTGTAGTAGTAGGGTTAACTTGAAATAGAGGAAATAAGTAACTCCTGTGAGAAAACTGAAGAAATAGCTTGGAAAACACTGTTTACAGTAGGAAAACAAAACACTGTTCTGTGCCGGAAACACTGTTCACGCTGGAAACACTGTAGCTCGCCGGAAAATTCTAAAGTTGTCGGATTTTGTCGTAACCAAGATGGATAGACTCGGAATTCCTTTGCGAGCAAGCTGTCCTGAAGAAATGTTTTCAAAAAATGGCTGGAAAGGTCACTGTTCACGCCGGAAAAATATAAAAGTGGTCGGAATTTGATTTAAACTAGATGAGTAGGCTCGGAATTTTGAGGAAAGCATACTGTCCTGAAGAAGCTTCGCGAAAAAATGGCCGGAACCCTCGCCGGAAAAGTTGTTGTTGACGGCGCGTGGAGGAGCACGGCGACTTTTCTGCTGGATAAAATTTCAGGGGTTGGTCGTCGGAGGGTGATCTACCTCGTGGTGGTGTTGGTTTTAGCACAACACCGACAGAAAGTGACTTTCACTTAGACAAGCCTTAGGTCACCGGAAAAATTGCACGATGACTAAGTTCTTTCTTCCCGGTTAACGCTGGAATGACGCACAACGATTTTTTCTCACTAATGCTCTGATACCATGTGAGAAGGCACGAGAGAAAATATGTTATTGATATTGGATGATAAATACAATACAAGATGTCCCTATATATAGCTATACACTACAAGGAGATATTACTCCTCTTCCAATGTGGGACAAGACTACACTATACATATCTGTAAACTAACAATATTAATTGATGATGAAGTAGGAAATATTCTTACAAAATCTTCTTATTAACATGTCCGCCAGAGAATTCTGAGATTCCACCCACCGAATTCTGAAGATAAGATAGTAAACATGCTGAAATAAGTTGCACAGAAAATTCATGATAAGCATTCATTTGATACAGTAAGGAATGCTTCTACTAGAAAGAAAAATGCGTCGACATACAGCCCATGTGAAAAGTAAGGTCACATCAGCATCAGTCTTCCCAGAGTTAGAAAGCTGCAGAAATTTTCTTGAATAAGATTTAACATATAAAAATGTTAAGACTGGTCAAGCTATTTGTAAAACGTCTTCTACATGCTTAAACCTACCGTAAACGTGAATACAGTGACCGGCAAGCTGCTATCCTTATAATTATGTGGAATAAATGGTGAAAGCTGACGACAAACAATGCTGAGTTCGGGATCTGGAACACCTGCTTGATGAATGATTTAAAATATCATTTATTAGTCTGAATTAGATAAGAGATTCAGACTTTATACTTTTGATTTATCTGTACATAATACCATCATAGACAGTCCATGCTCTTGGATACAAAGCGTGATATGTGCATTTCTCCCCGTCTAGCTTCCATTTCCATGATTCAATACCCAATCCTGTGTTCGTTCTGTATGACTAGCTGATTCAGTATCATTTTATAATGTTTCTACAGCACTAGGCTCCAACTAGAGCCTTTGTGTGTCATTTGATGTCTTGCATCAGTTAAGCTGGTCACTTACTTGAGCTCTTCCGGACCTCTAGAGCATAGTACTGTTGAAAACTTTTCTCCGTTTGGGCGAGAAATGAATACCTGTTAAAGGAAAATTACAAATCTGTTAAATGTCTTCCCATAACGAAGGCCCTTACTCTGCATATCTTTATTCCTTTAGAATTGCCTACATATCAACAGCTATTTTTACATGAATTAATAAGACGTTAAGAAATCAAAAACCTCTTTGGAGTTTGCTACCTTAATCAACTTTCGAGATAAATGTTTATGTATTTATAACATTGCAGCAGCATGATAAAAAGGTTCTGTTGCCAGCTAATGTGGTATCACAAAGAAAAGTGAGAGTATTATCTTTGATTAAAAGCAGTAGTATTAAGTGAATTACTTACTGAAAACTGGTTTGCAAGAATAGGTGTATCTTCACATTTTCTGGGGAATAATTGAAAGCGCTGAAATTCACCTCTCAAACTTCTTCCAATACTTCCTGCACTGCAGATTGATGTTTCTATTACAAAGGTCATACACATTTGCAAGACTCAAAACTATGTGGAGACAATGAAGTGTAAAGTTCAACAGAGTTCTATATCAATTCAACATCCATCAATGGAAATAAATTTGCATTTGCTTCAACAGAGTTCCCATTGTACCCTTCATGAGATGATTTATAGCCACACAAATATCTAAAGCTTGTTTTAGACAACAAGTTTAAAAAGTCTTCATTTCTTACTTAAAACTCCGTGCCAAGTCAAATGGTGCCACATAAATTGGGACGGAGAGAGTACTATTTGCACTTTCAATAGATTGTTAGTAGTCAAGAACCTTAATACATGGTGAAGTACTTTCCTGTTAAACTGAAACACCGTCGACTGACCTTTACTGGAATGAATGTTACCATTCATCATTTAGCACACTTTATTTCACAGTTCAATTATTTTTCTATTAGATTATTTCTACTATTAAGCTACAAAATCATTTTCGTCCGCTCCCCATACTTTACATTAGTGATTAGATTGATACAAATTATATGAGAACTCACCCAATACCACCTAATGGAACGCCATGATAACATGAGAGAAGACGCTTGTTGTACGGATCCATGATTGATGGCTGAAAACATAAATTAGAGGACAATGGTGGTAAAGGGCAGAAGATAAGTACACCATTCATATGGTCTGCTACGTTATGAAACTTTAGAACATGGGTAACAGGTATTACACATTACCGTTCCTTTTGCAGCTTCTTCATTTATATGCCTCCACAACCTAAGACCAAGTGGAAGCTATCCACCAAAAATAAAACGATAATTATATTACTTCAAAAGAAAGATAATAAAGGTTTGTCTTAGGTAGATATACAACAAATTACCTACTAAGTGTAGCACAAATATATGCAGATGAAGACTGGCTAAGAACAAAATCGGTCAAGATTTCTGATGCTACTGATGTAACCAATATTTAAAGCATAAAAAGAACTAATTATGGCCAAAATGCAAGTGTTTTTCTGAGTGAATACTTAAGCGTGTTCCCAGTAGAACAGAGATAGGAAATATGAAAGCTTACGAGGTGTAAAATTTCTCGAATGCTAGGAGCAAAATGTGTAGGGGTACTTCCTGAACAATTTAGCTTCCGCTGCCATGCGAGTAAAGGAGGTTTTCCAGGATCAACCTATATGCAAAAGGATGAGACATGATACATTTATATAACAACAGTTGCGTTCTCTTATAAGAAAAAGCTAAACAAATTAAAAAAAGTTCCCGATATCAAGCGCTTCACATACAGTAGCATAATTTTTCAACGATAACAAAGGAACCAAGAATCATAAGAAAGGACCAAAGGCATCATGAAGGTTAAGACACTACTCGTCTTTCCTTCTCTTTTTGTTTTACTATTATTATCATTAAATTAAATTTCTTTCATTTCTTTGGGTTTTGAGAGGTTGGAGGGGGCCTTGCAAAAGCGAACCAAGAAGATGCTCAGAGAACCCTCCAGCAGATGCAAAGCAGACAAATACATTAACACATGCTAACCTACTCTTTAAGACAAAATCAACTTTTTCCAAAATCCAAAATGTCACTTCAGATTTTTGTCATAAAAATACCCAACTACAAGAAATTGATTCATCAAAGTATATACTCTTGCGAATGGTCTACTGAAGCATCTTTAATACTAGTAGTATAGTAGTATAACAACTTGTATAAAAATTTGTACCACCATGATAAAAGCTTTCGAAGATCCCAATGTTTTTAGCCAAGATTGATAATTAGGGGATTGTGCAGATCTTATTCCATCATACACAATTTCCTAAAGAAGGAAATTCAGTATTTGATTAAACTAAGAACTTTTCTGCCAAATGGTTGCATAATTTCAGTTAACAGTTTCACCTTCTGCAACAATGAATCACGTCCTTCTTCCTCATCGACTCCATTTTCCAACATCTTGCCTAAGAAAGAACAGAGGAACAACTTAGCTAATGTCGCAATGGAACTTGTAGTACTAGAAACAACTTAGCTATAACATTCCAGAAAAGAAATAAAGGGCTGTCATCCACCATTCAACTTGCTTTTCGTCTCTTACCTACAAGTAGTACAAGAGGACAAGATAATGAAACACAAAAAGGAATCAAATTTAACCTGAGAAGAGATAACTACCCCACGAGATATTTTTTTTATATAACCATCTGGTATTCGGAATCCACTGGCCGACTAATCCAGATACCCCAAGAGAAGTGGCTTCAAGCTTTAATCTTATCGAGATAAAAATATCTGAACGATAACTAACAATGTAAAAAGAAAAGACTTCAATGGTCTTTTCAAGAAATGAGAATAAAACCTGATCATCATCAACTTATTTTTGCCAAGAAGCATACTTCTTGAAGGTTTGGTATTAGCTGTAAGTCAAACTTTTTGACACTTATGGCTAAAATTGGATAAGAAATAGTTTGATTAGAAGACTTAAATCGGTCCAAAGAGGCAAAGAAGTGAGGACTTTTTCTTCCATTCTTATCCTCTTCATTAAAATCCAACTTCCAAACAGTCCCCTCATCCACTTGAGAAAAGTCAAGATTCTAGATATTACTCTTCCAAGAACTTGAAATCTACTCATCAAAACAAAGTTAATCATTCGCCAGATTAATGCAGTAAGAAGAGAAAACAAATAAATATAATGCAACTGGTATATACATTGAGAGAACTATTTCGTCATGATTAAACTCTGATGAACATAAGACTTTAATTCAAGCAAATGTAGACTAATTTCAACTTTAACCACAACAATAGAACTAAAAAGCCGCAATTCAAATCAATGATGATCAACATTTGAAACTACAGCAATATAGTAAAAATGAGAGAAAATTCATATTTTTTTACTTTAAACAAAAGGGAACACAAATATGTAAGTAAACGTCAAGAAACTACTAAAAACTTACCTGGACTAGAAGAAGAAGAAGTGGCAGTTCTATTTTTGTTTCCTTAAGTTTCAATTGCCAACTCATTTTATAGTAGAACTTTATTAAAAAGGCGACAATAAGCAATGGGGTTGGTGGAGGGATAGCATCTTCTCAAGGTGGTGCAAAAAAAGTCCAAAAATATTTCTTTCGTTACGACTAACACATAATAATTGAAAGGTAGCAAAAGCGTCATTTTCAGTAGTGGACCCTTGACAACAACTAATCCAAATTCCCAACATGAAGATTTATATGCTAGGGATAAGTTGCGCTCAATATTAAAGAAATTATAATAGCTGTAATTTTCATAGAATAATGATCTAAATAAATCGTTTTCCCTCATCAAGTCGTAACCCGGCCAAAGTTTAATATTCTTTTTACGTTGTGTAAAAGTTAGGAAAAAGATGATGTACATATATTGTCGGATTTAACTTTTCTATATTGATAGTATAAAGTATAATTTAACATCTCATTGTAACCTTTATTTTTTCAAGCAACTGATTTTACTCACAGACAGAGACAGTTAACCACACGATGTTATATTGATAGTGTAATGACCTTTGTACGTAGGTCGATCCCCAACTTTTTTAATTTGTAGTTTTAATAACCTCGTAGCTATGGTGCATCTGGGCACCTTTCTCCCTGCACGTCTTTAACTTAGTTAAATTAATATATACTAGAACTTATAGAATCCTTTTGGTGACGTAATGGTACAAAAGTTCTCTCCTCTGTCAGTTTAATTATAGAAGTTAAATTATATATTTTTTTAACGTACCAACAAAGCGTGGGCATACCAAGATAGCTAAGATTAGGAATAAAGTTATTCAGAACAAAGTGGGAGTGGCCCCGTAGAGGACAATATGCGGGAGTCGAGACTGAGATGGTTCAGGCACGTTAAGAGAAGAAGCATTGATGATCCTGTTAGGAGGCCTGAGAGGTTGGCCATGGGGGTTTGAGAAGAGGTAGAGGTAAGTCAAAGGAGTATCGAAGAAATGTGATTAGGCAGGACATAACGCTGCTTTAGCTTACTGATGACATGACCCTTGGTAGGAGTTTGTGGAACTCGAGAATTAGGGTAGAAGGTTAGTTGGTAGTCGAGAGTTTCCCCTTTCCTTACCAGTAGTATTAGTAGCTCTCTTGTATTTTCATATTCTTATATTTCTATTACGTCATGTTATTTCGTTCGCTTTAGGTAGAAGGTTAGTTGGTAGTCGAGAGTTTACACTTTCCTTACCAGTAGTATTAGTAGCTCTCTTGTATTTTCATATTCTTATATCGCTTTAGCTCTCGTTTCGTACTACTTCTTTTCTTCTTCTTCTTTTCCTTTTTCTTCTTTCTTTCTTTCTTTCTTTCTTTCTTTCTTTCTTTCCTCCTCCTCCTTTTCATATTTTTCTGAGCCCATAGTCTATCTGAAATAGCCTCTCTATCTTCACTAGGTAGGGATAATGTATGCATACACACTACCCTCTCCAGACTACACCTGTCAGATTATACTGGGTTTGTTGTTGTTGTTGTACCAACAAACAAAATGTTATTTATTTAATACGATGTTGATTAGAAAAATTAAGTGAAATCAAAGTTTATTGATATGCATTATTAGAGTTTGAAAGCAAATACAGTCTAGAGAGAAACCTTCTCTCTAACTTCCCACTCCCAAACTCTCCCGTCATTTTAGATTCACACCACCAGATCTAACCAAATTGAAAATTGATGAGCATCTCCATTGACATATTTGGGGCCCCACTCCTCGACTCCCAGAACCCCCAGACCCAAATACCAGCGAAAATGTAGCCAGAATTAAAAACCCCTAATTCAACAAAGCCAGTGGGGCTTTGGAAGGAAGCTCTGATCTGAGCCAACAAAACTCATATATTGATGTATTGGGAAACATGAGAACAAATTCTAACAAAAATAGAGTCTGATTACCGGCGTGCACTTATGAGATGGTGAATAGTAAAGCCACAGTGATTTTCACAGAAGAAAAGCATGCAATGCTTGCAGAAACATGTTGGGGGACGATAATTGGAAAATTTCTCAGAGGTAAGCCTGCAATTGAAAAAATTAGAACTGATTTCGCTAGAGCTATTTCTCTTAAAGGAAAAGTTAAAATTGGTGCAAAAGACCTCAAATATGTCTTCATTGATGTTGAAAATGAAGATGACTTTAATATTATCTCCTCTAAGAGCTGGATACACTTGGATGGGGATAACAACATGAAAATTGTTAAATGGTCTCCTAAGTTCAAACCTGATGCTGACTCCACCTTAGCTCTACTGTAGATTAACTTACCCGACTTACCATGACACTACTACGAGTGGGATGCGCTGTGTAGAATTGATAGTCCCATAGGAACCCCAATAATCATGGACAAAGCAACTCTTGCAAAGTCAAGATCTACTACTGCTAAATTAAGGGTTGAGATTGATTTGGCCAAACCCTTTATATCAAAAGTCTTTGTTGAGATAAGGAACTCACAAGGCAAAATGGAAGTATTTGAACATAAAATTGACTATGAAACCGTCCTTTCATATTGTTCACATTGCAAAAAGCAAGGACATATTGATGAAAAATGCAGAATCTTACATCCTAAAATATAAAAGGTTAATAACCTTGGCAAAGGAGGGACATATACAAAGAGGGGAAACGCCATTAGTAGACAACAAAATATTGAGAGGGGGAACAAAAATGAACAGAGATTCAACCAGAGCAAAGGGGACAACCAACAGAGGAACAACTCAACTAGAGACCAACATGACAGAGGACTAAACCAAAGAAATGAGGAAGGAGCTCAAATGATCGATGACGAAGGATGGCAACAAGTGGAAAAGAAAAAAGGGAAAGGAAGGAATTATAGAAACCAAGGGGAGAATGTCCCTAGAAATAGACACAATGAAGCATCGGAAACATCTACCACTAAAAGCAAAGTCCAACAAAAAACCAGTAACAAAGAGGGAAGTAGCAATAGTATTGTAGACATTGAAGAGATGGAAACTACATGGTACAACAAGACTATGGAAAAGGCACAAGAAATTTTCCACCAAAGACAACAAGTTTCAAAACACACTAGACTGGATAAGGCTCAAGTTGCAAAAGAAAAGGAAAAAACAAAAAAATAATAGGCTAAACTCAGTGTCAAAATAAATAGATATGAAAATGCTCTAATTCTACAAGATGCACAAGTCCAACTCCGGGGTGATATGGACAACCTGCTGACAATTAATAAGGAGGCGATTAAGGAGCTCAGCAAGAATAGGAAAAGTAAAAAGAAAAAATAAATATACCCAAAGGTGTTGTCCTAGAAGGGAAAACGAATCAAATAGCAGGAGGAGGTACTCAAGGTAGCCTATCTCTAGAATGGCCAACTCTAGAATTGGAAATGATGATTCCTTCTTATAGATATCACCGGCGGCTTGAAAGCTTACCTTATTATTAGAAAAAGGTTTGGAACCCTAACCAAGGAAGGTGGAAGAAATGAAGTCTCTCTTCTTTTTTTTTTTTGGGAGGGGAGGGGAGGGGGGAGCAGAGTAGTCAAAGAATGAACCAAACCAAATGATTGTTCTAGAATGGCTATTCCTCACAATTGCTCCTTGTGATGCAGCGAAACCATGGCAATTAGGATCTCAAGACGCAGCAACACCTATAATGCAAGGAATAACAGACTTAGACAAGTTGAACTGGAGTACACCATGGACCTCTCAAATGATGGAAATAAAGCTTCTAAATCTGATGATAAAATCATTAGAGAAAAGAGCAATCATGGGAAGTACAATGAAGCTATTGAGCTCTCTAATCAAGTCCAACACAATATCACACACTAAAACAACCTATCTCCAAGGAATAGTCAGAACACTGGAGGTAATTTTTGCCCCAATAATAACCTGGAAAACATACAAAAAGATGATCAAAGTGAACCTACTCCTTCTGTTTCTAATGATTAATACAATCTCATAGAACATTAGGGGGATAGGCTCAATGGGATCTCTAGAGAGACTCCTCTTATTGAAACAACAATTTCAACTTTCTTTAATCTGCATTCAAGAACCCATGGTGGATAGCAGGAAATTGGAGAAATATAAGAGAAGATTGAGAATGCAATATGGCTTCTACAATTGCTATAACAAGATATGGATCTTTTGGACAAACGAGGTTGACGTGAACATTATCCAGGACAAAGAACAATATATTCTCATCAGAGTGGCACACCTTAATGATCCTTATTTTTCCCTATCAGTGGTCCATGCCAAATGCTCAGAAGACTTCAGGAATGAGTTATGGGATGACATGAGAGGTACTGCTGACACTATTCAAGGGCCCTGGGGAGTCATTGGGGACTTCAATATAATTACTTCCAGGGAAGAAAAACAAGGGGGAGAAGCCACGCATAGAATTAAGGACAACTTGTACTTCTTAAGTTGCCTGAAAAATTATGGTCTTCAAGATACGGGATATAGTAGTTCTATATTCACATGGTGTGATAATAGGGATCCTCCTCCTACTATTTGGAAGAGACTTGAAAAATTGGTGTATAATTCAGTCTGGTTTGATGCTTTTAACTCTTCCTCTGGTACGCATTTATCCAGAGCTTGCTCTGACCATGCCCCTCTCCTGGTTAGGATGAATAATAAGACTGTTAACACTACTAAGTATTTCAAATTCCTTAATTTCTGGACTGACCATCCCATCTATATTCAGACAGTCTAGAATGTCTGGGAAGAAGAAGTCCATGTGAATCCTCTTTACATTCTCCACCAGAAACTCAAGAGCACCTCTAAGGTCCTCAACATATTGTCTAGACACACTTTGGGGACATCTATGAGGAACCTAAAAATCTTGAAATTCAGATGAGGACCTTAGAAGAGAACTTCCTGAATTCCAACAATGCTGATAATAGGAATGAATTGTCTTAGTATAGAGTTGATTATACAAGGTACTTAAAGCTCCAGGACTCTATCCTTAGACAAAATGCTAGAGTCAAATGGATCCAAGAAGACGATGTCAACATAGCCTACTTTCATGCCATCATCAAAGGCAGAAGAAGAAGGCTATCCATTAAGAAAATCATGGATGAGCAGGATCAATGGATTGAGGGTAATGATGCTATAGTTAAAGCTGCAGTGAGGTATTATCAGAAGATCTTCACCCCAGAAAATCAAAGCTCAGACTTTGATGTTCTCAATTGTCTTGAAAGATGCATAAATGAAGAAGACAATGATCTTCTAACAACAACTCCTACTATGCAAGAAGTGAAAGATTGTGTAATTTTCATAGACCCAGACAGTGCACCTGGCCCTGATGGACTTAGTATATATTTCTATCAGAAATCTTGGCATATTATTGCTCATGATCTATACAAGGCTATGGTATCTTTCTTTTGTGGTGCTACCCTCCCTAAGTACTTCACTCACACATGTATTTAAATGTCGCTAATAGTGAAAGAGTACCTCTTGGTGGAAACAAAGGTAGCAAATGCTAGAAAACATATTACTATTAATTCATAAAATAAAATATATCTCATTGAATCTAAACAATCCAAAGGAAGTACTAGTCGAAAATATTAATATCACAACTTTTAAATTAAACTTGTATTGATTGAACTGATATAATTAATCCTATCAAATAATATCTTCAAATAGTTTCGGCAACTCTTCATCATATTGAAATCTTTCACTTCCGAAAACAAATGACCTGGAAAAATAAAATAAATATGTCAAAACATGGAATGTAATGTATAAAATATCATGAGTCTATCATCTAAATATATTGTGAATTCTCAAAACAATGTGAAAAATGAGGCTGCATGCGAACTAGGGTACCAAATTCATCATGGTTAAAGATATTGAAATGTAGTTTCTAATAAGACAAATCGTTCTTAAGTTGAAGCTCCCTACATCAAGTTATAGTATTGGAATACAATAAAAATATTTTGTCTAAGAAAGAACAAAGGATGACAAAAGGAAGAAAAAAGAGTTAGCTAATGTGGCAAATGAAACTTGTAGTATTAGAATACAACTTAGATGTAAGAATTGAAGTTTAAAAGTGAAGATATGAGGTTCTGGGTTGAAAATCCAAGAAAATGTATAAAGGTTGGAGGTTGGAGGTTGAAGATGAAGATATTAAGGTTCAAGAAACAAGGTATGAATATTTGAGAAAGACGAAATCCTTTGTGGAGTTCGAAGGTAAAGACTAGGATCAGAAAGTGAAGGAAGTAAAGGGGGGCGAAACTTTTATAGAGGGAAATTCGCGACATTTCGCATTCGAAGGTGACCAGCCATTGAGTGACACATGTCTGAAGTCAGAGTGAAGCGACTGATGAGATGTTTCGGCTTATCCGCCATCTCGTATGAAAATAGGGAAAGAAGGAACCAGGTTTCATCTATCGTCTCCCATTATTTCTGTCACGACCCAAACCAATAGGCCGTGACGGGCACCCGGTACATTACTCAACCGAGTACCAACGTAATGTATCTTTCTTATTACATCATCATGGGTAAGTGGGTCAGAAGGGGCGTCATGAAATAACTAGAGTATATATGAGAAAATGCCTGACATAGAACAACCCAACCTGATATATTGATTTATACATATGACGTACGGGCCTATAAGGCCAAAATAATCACTCATACACTGAACATAGTCCGACAAGGCCATACAATCTTTCATATACATGACATATGTCTACAAGCCTCTAAGAGTACATAAACGTCATAAGGCCGTGACAGGGCCCCGACATACCAATCAATACATGTCTAAATCATACTAACCAAATAAGCAACTCCCGAGCAAATCTAGCACACCAACATCTTCCGCTGAGCTGATAGCCTACTTGGAGGACTCTCAACCTGTCTATCGGGACCTGCAGGCATGAAACGCAGCGTTCCCAAGCAAAAGGGACGTTAGTACAAATAATGTACCAAGTATGTAAGGAATGAAAATCAGTAAACAATAGACATGAGAGAAACATGGAGTAAAAGACTCAACATGTACATATGAATATCTATGTGAATCATTTAATATTATAATGTCATGCATATGCGTATAAATGTCATACCATGCATGGGTATGTACGTTTATAACATCATCAAGCCTCTCAGGGCATCCCATCATATCATCTCTGTCACTGTGGGCAAATCATCAGCGTATACCAGCTGATCAGGTGGTGGTGCGTATATAACAACGTAACCTTTTCCCATATCCCATATATATATATATATACGTGTATATAACGTTGTCTGGTCATGGATCAATGTAAATGAATGCAATGCATGAGAAGTATGTCAATAAAATCTTTCGGAGTGTCATAAGACCATTATGCCTTTGATTAATATCATGAAATAAACTTTATCAACTTACGTATTTTCTGAGACTCACAAATAGATGATAGAATAATAAGACATATGGGAAATCAATAATATAAGCATCTCTAGTATTTCTATGAATAGAATCATTTATGGAAATTGTGCATTTGCTCGTTTCGTTTGTGTCATATAGATCATGCCAAAAGAAAGAAGGGATAGCCTTAACATACCTGAGCCGATTCTCTGACAATCCCTCTAACACATGCTGAATGCGACAAAATATGTAACGGCAGATCGAAGTAGTGGAAAATCTGTATGATATTCTTGAGAAAGATTACATTGTATTCCCTTAGAATCGCAAAATCACGTTACTATTTACACAGTATAACATTGTGTGAAATTTTATTGAAGCTATCTATGTTGCCATAGCAGATCCGTTATGCTATCTTTCCTAAGTGAATGAATAAGTTAGAAAGGTCTCTTATTAGAGTGGTGTGGGACCCATTTATAAGGCTTACTTTAGCCACCTATCAATCCCTTATAATGCCACCTTTCTCATGATTTTAAGAGTAATTAAATTGGCTTTATCTTGCTGCCAAGTCTTCCTAAATCACACGTGGATTTGTCCCCCCCTAACAATTATCCACAAAATTCAATTTACAAGTTAATCTCCCACTTAAAAATTCATAATTACCCAATTATCCACATAATTAAGAATTATCTCAATTTACTTAAAATACTACTCACTTTTAATACACTTTATACATCTTACTATCATGACCATGTGGTACCTTGTATGGTACTAGTACATGAATACCGGGTATTTTAGCTCGCATCGTATTTTATTCAAAAATGTCAAACTTCGACAAAAATTCATTTTCTTCGATTTTCTTACCCTATCACCTTCACGAATTTACTCATCACTTGTTTGAAATAGTATAATGCCTATAATCTCAAAATAATCTCATTCCCGAACTTACGTCGATTAGCTTACGACGAAACTTTACCGTACAAAAATGCGGAATGTAACATCTCATTTCCGAGATTATATCAATTTACTTATGGAGTACTTCTACGTACGAAAACATGGGGTGTAACATCATTCCCCCTTTGGAATATTCGTCCTCGAATGTTGACTGATGCACTTATCATTCTCATAACCCATAGCTCTTGTGAATACTTTTTACCCTTCTTGCCATTTAGGTAACTGTTCTTTGAATAAATCCAAAGTTCAGGGCATTCCCCCTTTTAGGCCTCTTTCTCACACCACGGTCTGTGGTCAGAATTCTTCCAATCTCTTAACTCTTGCTACCTTCTGTCATGTAGCCTATACGACTTTTTTCTTGTATGTGCGCCTATGCGACTCTTCTTTCCTTTTTCCTCCAGTTTTTAACCAATCTCTAGGCTTCACTTTGTAAGCATATACAGAGCTTAATAAGATGTCTCTCTCGGCATCTATAGGTATACCAAAGTTTTTTGCTCGATACTTTGTTGAACTTACGAATATTGTTGTATCTTATTTCATAGACCCGGTTATCCATCCGTATGACTTTACTACATCTAGGTAGGTCATACTATACCATAACTCTTACTTCGATTTATCGTTACTTAGGTCTACTACCGAACTCCAGGTTACTTTCGTTGCTTATCCCATATGTATAAATCTAAGTCCTTTAATGCTTCCTCATTATTGTCCATCTTAAGAATGACGGCCTAATCTCATCTCATACTTTGTGACTTTTGTCCATCCATTGTTGATTCATCTCAATATTGATCTGCAATCTACCACTGATAACTTGATCTCTTATGTAACACTGTCGCTAGTAATTAGATTGATCCACCTATGGCGATACTATACTTCCATAACCGTATGTTATAACATCCCACTATGACTCACCTTACATGGTTATTTTAATCATGTACAATTCATGAAATCCTCTTCAAGTTATTACTTAATCGAAGTCCCAAACGTCATCCTTTATCTATCACAATCACACCCTCATTCTACTACCTGGGCAACATTCCATTTCTTCTAGATGCTATTAGTCTTAGACTCCTTTGAGTTCATTCAGGATATACTGAACTTTCTATAACTTAGAGAAACCATTAGCTCTCTTGTTTTTATGGGCTTAATACCGAGGACTTATCCATTCTTGTCCCCTTCTCACTCGCCCTTTCTCATCCTTACTCCTGTCCTAAAACCTTGTCGCTTTACTATACTTTAGCTTGCGACCTATACGTATTTATTTATACTATTCGCAACCTTCCTTAAACTTGCTTGCACCATAGATTTACTTATTCTATTCTGGAACATCAAGCGAGACATCACATCGTCTCTAACTCTTCTTTACTCACTTGGCTAGATCTCTCAGTACCTAGAAACCATAGGCTAGGCCACTGACGATGCCGCTATCATTCCTGGATACCGAATCCCCGCACTTCTAGCCTTTTATCCGCAGTATGGACTATTCACAACCTTCTGTATTTGAGTATTTCGTACGTTGTTCACCTTTACCTTACTACCTTAAAATCTTGCATCGTATATTCTATTTCTTTCATCACCTCTCTTCCACATAGGTATAATTCATATCCATAACTTGAAGCTTTATTATAATACTTGCACCTCTGGTGCATACACAATCCGTTAAGAGCTTTGTACTAACTTCTTATGAGGCTGGTACTTTTCTAACTGGCTTTATCGTAGGGCCGTTATAGAATATGGTTGTTGTACTATCTCTCTTGTACCTCTGATATTAAGAGTAATCCTGCAATGTTCTCAATCACGATGTCTATAATTTTCTGTGTTCAATAATCAGACTCCTTATTTACTTGGTTGATGTAACTTTTTAGTCTCCTCCTCTTTCTGATCAGCCTTTATGTAGGCTTAAGCTATCTTCCGATCGGCGGCTTATGGTATTAGTTATTACTTTAGCCTTCTGTGGACGCATGGAATATCCATGATACAATCTTCTAACAATTCAATCCTTTGTCTATGACCTGAACTTAATTCTATCTTTTAACTTATACTAGAGTCTTCTACGGATGTATGATTGCCAACATATATGTTGCATGGATAATACTATGAAATATTGAGTGCATTCATAACGTAACTAACTCTGGATCATTGATCGAATTATTCCTTTCGTTCCTTCTCAGCTTTCTTTAAATGTAAGCAATTATTTTCCCTGGTTGTTCTGCCACTTGTTGCATGAATACTTGGCTTATCTTAGTGCCCACACATATTGAAATTCCATACAACCCATATGATCTTGAATATCACCCTTTTGATTTTGTTTTTCTTCTTCCCGTTCATTAACCACGATAGGTGCCACTTTCTTATGGAGTACATACAATGTTGTTGTGAGACTATTGTTATAAGACCATTTCCTCTTTAGGTCACTGTGCTTAAGTTGAAGCCTTCTTTCTTATTTCCTCAGCTAATCTTTCATTGTAGTACTTAGGAAGGACCCTCTGACTCTTATAAAGCTGCGAGTTTATTACATCGTATTCCCGATAGAATTTTTGATGTTCGTGCTCACTTGTAATTATCCTTAGTTACTTACCTCCACACTCATATGCTCGTACGGTTGCTTCTGAACTGAAGTTTTGACTGTTTTCCTAGTGGAACTCTCTTTTATTTCTGTAACACTCATACGGTACCTTTAACTACCCCAACTCCTATCTGAATATTTCTCAAGGATTACCTTGCCATAACTGCGAGGCTGAATTCACTATATTGGGGTTTACTATGTTTATCTTGCACGATCTGTTGATTTGTCTGTATCTTCTTGTCTAGCCATAACTAGGCTCTTCCTGAATTAACTACTAACTACTCATTGGCCCATTCTTATATCAACATTCTGTGTAATCTTTCTTGGGTTATTTCCTTTGCATTAACTTACGTCTCGCACTGGATCCTTATTTATCAATAACATCTAGGGCAGAAACCCTTACTTCCTCTCCTTGACGTTGTGTTTGCATAATGTTCTGGAATCGTAGCATATCTGTAGGATTTGGGTAAGTGTAAGCTCACTCCTTTTTCATTTTTATCGCATTCTTCCTTTACCATTCCATAATTACTAGAACCATTTAATTCAGACTTAATGCCACATCACTCCATAGCCCTCCCCCCCCCAAGGGAGTACTAAGAGTTAGAGCTACGGCGATCTACCTATAGATGTTTTACCTCTTTATCTTTAGCGTCTTTTCACATCATCGACGACCCTTACTCACTTTGCGGTAATCCTTCTGTACCAAGGATAACAAAATTTCTTACTCACGAGGGTGACACTTAGTATAACAGGAACATACAGTCCCTTAAGCTTGACCATTGCTTGCTTTAGGGAAGCGTCTTCCTGAATGACCATTCCCTGAATTTCTCATGAATCTTCTTCTGTTGTCCATTCTATTATCGCCGGAACGAAATCCAAAATTCTCATGATGTCGACCATTATCAAATCACTCAATCCCTAATTCATGTTTAGTTTACCTTGTTCACCAGTTCATACTAATTTCTATTACTCTGGGGTCTAACTTTTCCTTTTGGTAATCACGTTAGAGTCACGAACTTATTTTTCAAAATGAGGACATGACTTTATGGCCTATATTCTTTTGTGGTCTCAAGGCTTGTCACCTATCATATTTTTCTTCACTTGATTATAGACTCTGTAATACTGTCATCATTTTTTTAATCTACCGTTGTCATCCATGTATCATATCTTACTCATAATGCTTCATTGACCCTCTTCTTATTTTTCGCTAACATCTATGTCTATCACTTTATTCTAAAAACTCGAACAAGACATTCTTTTACTTTTAGCTCCCCTTGCTCCATCCATTGGCTCTTTGGGTTGCCTAACATTCTTTATTCACTAGGGAAGGGAACTACACTAAGGTAATATTTATCCCTTCAAGGCTTTTAGTGTCTATCTTTGTAGTATTCATATCTAGTTGTATTATTTTAGAGTGCACCATATGGGTATCTCACAAGGAGATCTATTAGCACATTTGCAATATCCTTCGGAAATGTCAGCTAACGCTAATAATCCATCCACCATTTTGGGTTACCCTAACCTCAGCTAGATCCTGACATCATGCCTTCTCTTATACTAATTCTGTTAGCCCCCATAGGGTATAAATGAGATGGGTGTGGCCGATTGTACATACCTCTACTACTGTTGAAGGTAACTTAAAATGCTTATATCTCCCTTCTTGAATGGTAAATAATGATAATCTTCACTAGCTGGGTACCTCGTACCCTTTTTCATCTTGCTTCTTTTACTTGTTGAAGCTTGTATCTACCTTCTAAATCTCTCCTTGCTTTTTACCATATGGGTGGATAGATATTCATGCCTTAGGGCTCCTTTTCCAGAAGCTTACACATTTTAGTACACACATGATCTGCTGAAGATCTCATATTTATCCATCATAAGCATGATGCAAAAATCGAGCTCCTCTGACTCAATTCTTCCATGGCTATATCTCTTACCAATCGTCTTTCTGGATATAGGCATCGTCGTATTATGAATAAGATAGAGTTTAGGAAATTGAGTTCTTATAAATGAGCTCTACCACACGATCTAGAGTAAGAAGAAAGAGTGACAGTCCTAAATGCCATGTAGCCTCCTGCTTATAAGTGTGGTGCACGACACACCCATAAACAAGACTCTACTAGACATGACTTGTAGACTCCCTAGGACAGAACTACTTTGATACCACTTTTGTCAAGACCGAAACCGATGGGCCGCGATGGGCACCCGGTACCTTACTCAACCGAGTACCAATGTAACGTATCTTTCTTATTACATCATCATGGGTAAGTGGGCCAGAAGGGGTGTCATGAAATAACTAGAGTAAACATGAGGGAATGCCCGACATAAAACAACCCAACCTGATATACTAACTTATACATATGACGTACGGGCCTATAGGGCCAAAATAATCACTCATATACTGAATATAGGCCGACAAGGCCATACAATCTTTCATATACATGATATATATCTACAAGCCTCTAATAGTACATAAACGTCATAAGGTCGGGACAGGGCCCCAACATACCAATCAATACATGTCTAAATCATACTAACCAAATAAGCAACTCCCGAGCAAATCTAGCACACCAACATCTTCCGCTGAGCTGATAGCCTACTTGGAGGACTCTCAACCTGTCTATCGGGACCTGCAGGCATGAAACGCAGCGTTCCCAAGCAAAAGGGACGTTAGTACAAATAATGTACCAAGTATGTAAGGAATGAAAATCAGTAAACAATAGACATGAGAGAAACATGGAGTAAAAGACTCAACATGTACATATGAATATCTATGTGAATCATTTAATATTATAATGTCATGCATATGCGTATAAATGTCATACCATGCATGGGTATGTACGTTTATAACATCATCAAGCCTCTCAGGGCATCCCATCATATCATCTCTGTCACTGTGGGCAAATCATCAGCGTATACCAGCTGATCAGGTGGTGGTGCGTATATAACAACGTAACCTTTTCCCATATCCCATATATATATATATATACGTGTATATAACGTTGTCTGGTCATGGATCAATGTAAATGAATGCAATGCATGAGAAGTATGTCAATAAAATCTTTCGGAGTGTCATAAGACCATTATGCTTTTGATTAATATCATGAAATAAACTTTATCAACTTACGTATTTTCTGAGACCCACGAACAGATGATAGAATAATAAGACATATGGGAAATCAATAATATAAGCATCTCTAGTATTTCTATGAATAGAGTCATTTATGGAAATTGTGCATTTGCTCGTTTCATTTGTATCGTATAGATCATGCCAAAAGAAATAAGGGATAGCCTTAACATACCTGAGCTGATTCTCTTGACAATCCCTCCAACACACGTTGATTGCGATAAAACATGTAACGGCGGATCGAAGTAGGAAAAAATCTGTATGATATTCTTGAGAAATATTACACCGTATTCTCTTAGAATCGCAAAATCCCGTTGCTATTACACAGTATAACATCGTGTGGGCCCCACTTATAAGGCTTACTTTAGCTACCTATAAATCTCTTAAAATGCCAACTTTCTCATGATTTTAAGAGTCATTAAATTGGCTTTATCTTTCTTCCAAGTCTTCCTAAATCACACGTGGATTTGTTTATGTCCCCCCCCCAACAATTATCCAAATAATTATCCATAAAATTCAATTTACAAGTTAATCTCCCACTTAAAAATCCATAATTACCCAATTATCCATATAATTAAGAATTATCTCAATTTACCTAAAATACTACTCACTTTTAATACACTTTATACACCTTACTATCATGGTCATGTAGTACCTTGTATGGTATTAGTCCATGAATACCGGGTATTTTAGCTCGGATCGTATTTTATCCAAAAATGTCAAACTTCGACAAAAATTTATTTTCTTCGATTTGCTTACCTCTCACCTTCAGAAATTTACTCATCACTTGTTTGAAATAGCATAATGCCTATAATCTCATTCCCGAACTTATGTCGATTAGCTTACGACGATACTTTACCGTATGAAAATGCGGAATATAACATCTCATTTTCGAGCTTATATCAATTTACTTATGGCATACTTTCACGTACGAAAACATGGGGTGTAACAGTTTCGGCAAACCTACTCTCTGAGAAACAAGGGGACTATCTGTATACGGGTAACATCGGGGGTAACATATACCCCGATTTCCCGGTGGGTCAAACGAAGTAAAGATATGATTGCATGGGATCAGAATCGAAGCCAGGGACTTCTCGTACCAGGGCCGAACGGAGTGTTCGCCACGAGGCCTGGCAATTCAACACTCCCCGAACCTAGAGCGAGCTCCTAAACCTCGGAAAGAACTATGAACACGACGTCGATAGCATATCAGTAATTGACGAGAAAGGAGGAATTTTTACCTTTTTTAGAATTGTACTAGGGAAGAAACTCTCCTACTATATAACGGGGAAGCTTTTTCATTCAATATAGATTGTAACATGCATATCAAGGCAATACAAAATTATTTCTCTGCTTTCTAGCTATTAAAATCTTCTTATTTTAATCATAGTTCTTCATTCGTATTTGGCTTCGAATCGAGGGTCCGATCGAGGGCAAAACCATTGCCCGGACCCAACATCATAACTGGTTTGGTTATTTATCTCATCCTTAATCCGTTTATCTAATATTTTTGATTACTTGTGTTGAATCAATCAACATATCCTTAAAATCGTGTATAAATATAATTGTTATCCGTTTTAAGGGTAAACAATTTGTAGACATTTATGGCCAGAATAATATTTTTAAATATTTAATATTTACTATTTGTAATTTGAAACTTTAATTTGTAGTAATATGCCAAGATTTCTGATAGAAACATGCTTGGAATTACTTAGGGAGGGTAATAACATCACAACTCCTCTTTTTAGGTAATAACATATAGAGTAATTTTATTGTCAGATTAATTGCCTCTGTTTTATTTACAATATACTGATACTTTGTGCTGTAAATGATGGTAGGCAGGGGGTATACTTAGAAGTTAGGTTAGTCTTGTTTAATTGTATTCGGCTCTGTTATGTTTAACTAGATCTCTGAACCATATGTTCTTTATTTTAATGAATTCTTGTTCTTTAAGTTCCACAGTTGCAATGGTTGTTATGGTATTGCAATTACGTGTCTTTATTTTTGAAGTATTAATGAATAGCAACAAATATCTTTGACAAGTTATGTTGTTAGTTTCTAGACATAAAATAGAAGACTGATTGTTGCAACTTTGAAATTAGTTAAGGGATGTTTGTTGTCTACTATAATAATAGAAGGATATACCTTTGGTTTGGGTCATACTTTTAAGGATGTTTTTAGCCGAAAACTCTCCCCTTCCATGTCCAACTGAATAAAATGATCTTTTTACTATGCTACACCTAGTTTTTGAGGGATTAACATCAGTAACTTGCCTTTGCTGATGTTGTATAATCTCTTGAACTGCTAAGTAAAGTTGTCCTTCGCTGAATCCATGGAAATGATTTTCTTATAAGCTAATTTGCAGATTCATCATCTTCTTCCTCATGTTAATGCACTCATTTTCCATACTTGTAAGATGGAACTGTACAAATTATATCAAAAAGATGAGATTAACAACACTCACATTGTTCACTTCAAAAGTATATAACCAACAGAACATGTATATCTATGGCAGACAAGTATCGTTTATATGAAATGGTAGCATCTTGAATTCTTGTCAGATGTTGGCTCTTTATTTTTTTTTCATGTTGGAGTCACAAACTTATTTCTTGGAATGAGGATATGACTTTATGGCCTATACTCTTTTGTTATCTCAAGGCCTGCCACCTCTCGTCTTTTCCTTCACTTGACTATAGGCTCTGTAATACTATCATCTTTTTGACCTACCGTTGTCATCCATGTATGACATCTTACTCATAATGCTTCATTAACTCTCTTGTTATTTCCCGCTAACATTTATGTCTATCACTTTATTCTGAAAACTCGAACAAGAAATCCTTTTGCTTTTAGCTTCCCTTTGCTATACATCCAGTGGCTCTTCGGGTTGCTTAACGTTCTCGCTCTACTAGGGATGCGAGCCACACTAAGGTATTATTTATCCCTTCCAGGCTTTCAGTGCCTACCTTCTGAATTTTTTTGATCATGCTAGTATTCACATCTACTTGTTGAAACTTGTATCTATCTTCTGAATCTCTCATTGCCTTTCACCATAGGGGTGGATAGATATTCCTACCTTAAGGCTCCTTATCAAAAGGCTTAGACGTCTTAGTACACACATCATCTACTAAAAACCTTACATTTACTCATCATAAGCATCATGCAAAATCGAGTCCATCTGACTCAACTCTTTCACAGCCACATGCAATATCTTATCAACCGTCTTTCTAGATGTAGGCATCGTCGTATTATGAATAAGATAGAGTTTAGAAAATTGAGTTCTTACAACTGAGCTCTACCACATGATCTAGAGTAAGAAGAAAGAGTGACAGTCCTAAATTCCCTGTAGACTCCTGCTTATAAGTGTGGTGCACAACATACCCATAAACAAGACTCTACTAGACACGACTTGTAGACTTCCTAGGACAGAACTGCTCTGATACCACTTTTGTCAAGACCCAAACTGATGGGCCGCGACGGGCACCCGGTACCTTACTCAACCGAGTACCAACATTACATATCATTCTTATCGTACTGTCATTTGCAAATGGGCCAAATGGTCCGTCATGGGTTAACCAGAATAAACATAAGGGAATACTCAATATCGGACGACCCAATCTAATATAAAAACTTATACATGCGAGAAAGGGCCTATAAGACCAAAATTACACTAAACATACACCGACAAGGCCGTACAATATTTCACGTGCACGACATAAAGGTCGGGATAGAGCCCCGCCATACCAATCAACACATGTCCTAATCATACTGACCAACAATAACTCCGGAGGAAATGGAGCGCACCAACATCTTCCGCTGAGCTGATAGCCTACTTGGAGGACTCTCGACATGTCTATCAATACCTGCGGGCATGAAACACAGCATCCCCAGGCAAAAGGGACGTCAGTACAAATAATGTACTGAGTATGTAAGAAATGAAAATCAGTAAATAATAGACATGAGAGAAACATGGAGTAAAAGACTCGACATGTACGTCTGCATAGCTGTGTGAATCATTTCATTTTTTATGATGTCATGCATATGCGTATAAATGTCATACCATGCATAGGTATATGTGTTCATAACATCATCAAGCCTCTGAGGGAATCCCATCATATCATCTCGGCCCCTGTGGGCAAATCATCAACGTATACCAACTGATCAGGTGGTGGTGCGTATATAACGCCGTAACCTTGTCCCATATCCCATATACATATATATATACGTGTATATAACGCCATCTGGTCATGGGTCAATGTACATGTATAAACGCATGAAATGCATAAGAAATAAGTTAATAAGATGTTTCGGAATGTCATAAAAATAATATGCCTGTCGGATAAATTTTATCAAATACGTATTAAATGGTCATTAATGGAAATTGTGCATTTGCTCATTTCGTTCGTGTCGTATAGGTCATGCCAAAAAGAAAGAAGGGATAGCCTTAACATACCTGAGCCGATTCTCTTGACAATCCCTTTAACATATGTCTTGTGCGAAAATACGGGACGGCGGATTGAAGTAGGGAAAAATCCGTATGATATTTTTGAGAAAGATTGTACCGTGATCTCTTAGAATTGCAAATCCCATTGTTATTACGTAGTATAACTTCATATTAATTCCTTTGTTGAAGATCCGATTCTTGGAGATTTTGGTCAATTTGATGAAACTCTTGAATGGCTTTCCTTGCTAGAACAGTAATGTTTCCATTCCTATCTTTATGAATTGTTAAAGATGCTTATAAAATCTCACGTTACTTTGAGTTGGTGAAGATCTTTCGTTGCTTATGTTGATATATGCAGATGCATATTAGAAGGTCTCATGTAGTTTATGTTGGTTATTCATGACTTCTTAAGGTTGAGATGTTTTATGACTTCTTAAGGTGGAGAATCTCACGTGGCTTAACCACATACCTTGAATCCTTAATCTTTGCCACATAATCCCTAAGATTTAAGAGTCATAAAGCTTGGGTGGCTTGTTGCCACGTGGGGTTCTTCAATTATCCAAGAATTTTAATTAATCTCCCACAAAAAATCATTAATTACCCAATTATCTGCATAATTAAGAACTATCTCGACTTACTTAAAATACCACTCACTTTTAATACACTTTCTACACCTTACTATCATGGCCATGTGGTACCTTGTATGGTACTAGTCAATAAATACCGGATATTTTAGCTCAGGTCGTATTTTATCCAAAATGTCAAACTTCGACGAAATTTATTTTCTTTGATTTGCTTACCCTCTCACCTTCACGAATTTACTCGACACTTGTTTGAAATAGCATAATGCTTATAATCTCAAAATAATCCCATTCCCGAATTTACGTCGATTAACTTACGATGAAACTTTAACGTACGAAAATACGGGATGTAATATCTCATTCCCGAGCTTTCATCAATTTATTTATGGCGTACTTTTACGTACGAAAACATGGGGTGTAACACCAGGTCTGCACTTCTTCGCGTCTGCGATCGCAGCCTCACGTTTGCCAAGGCTACCGACTCTACTGCTTCGCGTTCACGGTTGGAGCTCCGCCTTCGTGAAGGCCAAACTACTCCAGGCTCCCCGCTCTCTATTTCTTCTTTGCTTTCGCGACCCCTGTGTCACGTTCGCGAAGGCTTGCTCAGCTCCTGCCTCGCGTTCATGTCCACTGCCTCGCGTTCGCGAAGGCCAAAACCCAGTAGCCTCAAAATTCCTCTTCGCGAACTCGAGACTCCCTTCGTATTCACGAAGAAGGAAATCAGATACCAGCAACAGCAGTCCAAAGTAGCTCGAATTGATCCGAAACCACTCCGAAACACACCCGAGGCCCTAGGGACCCCGTCCAACCACACCAACCAGTCCCATAACATAACACAAACTTGCTTGAGGCCTCAAATCACATCAAATAACATCAAAGTCATGAATCACACCCCAATTCGAACTTAATGAACTTTAGAACTTCAAACTTCTACATTTGATGCCGAAACCTATCAAATCACATCTGATTGATATCAAATTTTTCACACAAGTTACATTCGACATTACAGACCTATTCCAACTTCCGAAATCGGAGTCCGACATCGACCCCGGTCAAACTTCTCAAAAACCTTCAAATTTCTAACTTCCGCCAAATGACTCCAAAATGACCTACAGACCCCCGAATCCACTTTCGGACACGTTCCCAATACCATAATCACCATACGGAGTTATTCCTAGACTCGGAATACCAAACAGACATCGATAACATTGAAATACACTTCAACCCAAATTTATGAAATTCTTCCAAAATGCCAACTTCTACAATAGGCGCCGAAACGCTTTCGGGTCATCCAAAATCCAATTCGGACATACGCCCAAGTCCAATATCATCATACGAACCTGTTGGAACCTTCAAATCCCAGTTCTGAGGTCGTTTACTAAAAAATCATACTTTAGTCAATTACTCCAACTTAAGGCTTCCGAAATTAGAATTCTCTTTCCAAATCAACTCTGAACTTCCCAAAATTCAATTCCGACCACGCGTATAAGTCATAATACCCGAAGTGAAGTTGTTCATGGCCTCAAACCACCGAACGACACATTAGAGATCCAAATGACCGGTCGGGTCGTTACATTCTCTCCCACTTAAACATACGCTCGTCCTCGAACGTACTAAGAACTGCTCTGGAGTTGATCCTAGGATATGATCCTTTGTGCTTATTTTGTGTGTTATGTTTCCCCTTTTGTGGTGGATTTATAGCATTGCGCTTCGTTGTGGTATCTGTTGAGTTGGCGGGATGTCTTCTTCATTCCTATTCTCTTTCCATCATTGGGTATATTTGAGTTATTGTTCGTTGGTGCACAGATTGCATGGTATGTGGCTCTAGGTAGGATTTGTGTGACAGGTCGGTCGAGTAGCTTGTACTGGATTAGGTGAGGTTATTGGGCCTGAAATGAGTGCCATCAGATTTGATTAAGGTATGTTTGCAAAAATTGTATAGTCGACCTAGATTTTTGCTATGGTTCTTATCGGGCAAGAGAGCTCCATGACTTGTTAATCTGATGGGTGGTTATGAGTTTTTGTTTGTTTCATTCATCATTGGTAGTGTACGAAGGTTCAAAACAAGGTTTAAGTAGATATGAGGTTTATTACCGGTGTCGGGTTAGTTATCGAGCAGCAATAGCGGTCGAGAAGTTATTGCTATGAATATTAGAGTTATGTGAAATATCAAGTGATTATATCTTGAGATATGGTTATGGATTGATACAGCTTCTTCAGAGTTATACGGTACATAGATGCAAGAATCGGGTCATATAATGAGTTTCGGATGTTGGGGATTTGGGTTTTAAGGCTTTTGGACTAAGGTTGAAGTAAGGATCCTCTGTTAGGTAGTGTTGTCGGGTTTATATGGATTGGGGTGATGTGGTCTTACCCATGGTTATGTGTATGGTGAGGTTATATGGTGATTAATGGCTTTGAAATGACTCTTGGCATGTTCGAGGATGAACGTATGTTTAAGTGGGGGAGAATGTAACGACCCGACCGGTCGTTTTGAGCTTTAGCGTTCCATTTGGTGGTTAGAGACTTTCAGTGGCTTCATATTATGTATTATGACTGACGTGTATGGTTGGTTTCAGTTTTCGAGTGGTTCGGGATTTATTTGAAAGAATGATTCTCGTTTTAGAAGCTTTAAGTTGGAAGAGTTGACCAATATTTGACTTTAGGATAAACGGACTCGGAATTGGGTTTTAATTATTACAATAAGTTTGTATGATGAATTTGGATATCTTCACTAAGTTTGGTTAAATTCCGATGAGCTTTGGATAAGTTTGGGTTGTATGGTGATTGTTTTCGGTTTCGACGTCGATTTGAGCATAAAGGTTACCATATTGAGCAAGCGTCCTTTCATTCTTGTTTCGACTAAACCATTATATCCGTATCGTAATTTTGAAACCATAGCAACTGAAAGTATCAAGTTTCGACATCGTACAAGAATATTTATGGTCATTTTACTAAGAATCGGGTTGCTAGATTTTTCAGATTAATTACGAAACTACCACAGAATTCGTATTTAAAAATGTGCACTATTTCCAAATATTGAAACCAACATATCTCCTTCATTATAAAGTCAAATTGAGTGATTCAAAAGCCTAACTTGACTGAAATTTTACGAGGAATCCATTAGAGGCATGAAAAGCGAGTTTCATGATCATTTGGCACAAGAAACAAGGCAGAACAGCTGGGCATTTTTGGCTATTAATGTTGTTGGAGTTTTTCTCAACTAGAAAGTTTAGGATTTGGAAAATTCAAGGATGTTATTCAAGTTTCCTCCATGGGTTAAGTTCTAAACCATAACCTAAGTATTTTCCTTTGATTCATTCCCGTGGTTTAAGCTATAATCCGTGATTTTAATTAAAAACTCATTTAATTCTTTAAATCGAGACCTAGGGTTGTGTCCTAAATTTTGATAATTGAAAATGAGTTAGAGGCGTTTATTTCACGACCCAAAATCCGACATGTCGTGATGGCGCCTATCATGGTACTAGGCAAGCCGACGTCTTACACAAACAAACATTTTTAAATCCCAAATATACGGAAATAGGTTTAAATAAGTAAGAATTTCGTAAAAACTGAATATAAACATCATAACGCAGTTCAAACTTCTCCCAAAAGATCAGGGTGTTACGGAGTACATGAGCATCTACATAACAACACGGTCTAACCAATGGAACACTATCTAGGAAAGTAGAACAGTATAAACAAGACTAAAAGGTAAAGGAGGAGAGTCAAGATTTGCGGACGCCAATGCAGCTGCCTCGATGATCTCTGAACTGATGAAACGCCAGGAATCTGCAACCGTCATATCCAAAAACACCTGGATCTGCACACAAAGTGCACGGTGTAGCGTGAGTACAACCAACTCAATAAGTAACAAGTCTAACTTGTGGTCTGAAAGCAGTGACTAGCTCAAACAATACAGTAAATATATAGAGTTTAACAATACAAAAAAGTAGGCATGCTTCTAAGTTCAACAATTAAGTTTAGCACAGATAAAATATGCTAAGTGTGACTGATAAGAAGAGTATGACGTATTTATAGTTACATGCCAATGTGAATACCTTATGTGATGCAACATAGTGAAATCCCAAGTACTCACACTCTCAGAGCACTCAATTTGTCCATCTCAATTCTCGCTCGTCACGCTCAGTCACTCAGCACTGTACGATACTTGTTGCGGCGTGCAGCCCGATCCACATATAGCCATAAGGTCTGTTGTGGCGCGTAACCCGATCCACATAGATATAACTATAAGGCTTGTTGCAGTGTGCAATCCGATCCACATATATATAGCCATAAGGTTTGTTGCGGTGTACAACCCGATCTACATATATATAGCTATAAGGCTTGTTGTACACACACACACACACACACACACACACACACACACACACACACACACATATATATATATATATATATATATATATATATATATATATATATATATATATATATATATATATATATATATATATGTGTGTGTGTGTGTGTGTGTGTGTGTGTGTGTGTGTGTGTGTGTGTGTATATAACTCACAGCACGACACTCAGGTCACAATTCAGTCACCGATCTCTCCAGTCTGTCGGGCTCAAAACACTCATGCTAAGCAGCCCTAATCCATGATACAAGATGTGACAATATACGATAACAGAGACTGAGATATGACATGTAATAATGAATCCGACTGAGTACACAACTACAATTAAATAGATAACTAAACAGCAAAGAACGACCACTATGGGTCCTAATAGTACCAGCCTATAGCCTAAACATGATTTCTAGCATGAATCACAACTCAAGTGCTCTAACACATAGAGTACGAAAATAAATATTTAGATAAAATAGCTACGCAGTTCCAGGGAATCGACTAAATCACAATTTCTACGGTGCACGCCCACACGCCCCTCACCTAGCATGTGCATCACCTCAACATCAATCACATAGCACGTAATTCAAGGTTTTATACCCTCAGAACCAAGCTTAGAAGTGTTACTTACCTCAAATTGTGCAAACTCTACTCCAACAAGCCCTTGCCTCGCGAAATGGCCTTTGAATGCCTCGAATCTAGCCACAATTAGTTCGATACAATCAACATGAGCTAAAGGAATCAATTCCATAAGAAAATATTAATTTCTTAATCAAAAGTCAAAAAGTCAACTCAAAAGTTAGCCTCGGACCCACGTCTGGGAATCCCATAGAAGTTACAAAATCTGGAAGCCTATTCAACCACGAGTCCAACCATACCAAATTTACCAAAACCTGATACCAAATCGGCACTTAAATCCCCGAATTAGGCTCTCCAAATCCCTAGCCTCTAACTTCCAAAATTACACCTCAAAAACACACAAACTAGGTAGGAAATTCAATGGGGAAGCATAACTATTGAATAAATTTAACCACAAGTGACTTACCTCAAGAATCCCTTCGAAATCCCTCTAAAACATTGCCTAAGCCCGAGCTTCAAATGTCCAAAGTGATGAAAATCACGGAATCCTAGGCCCCTCGCACCTGCATCACACCTCAGGCCAGGCCAGCTCCACACCGGCGCTACATCAGCCGCATCTGCGGCATCGCATCTATGACCAATACCCTCACAAGTGCGATCACACCAGAAGGCTCCCAACTTCAGCAATGCTCTAAGGCCCATTTTTAATCTGTTAACTACCTGGAATCCACCCAAGGCCCTCGGGACCTCAACCAAATATACCAACAGGACCTAAAATACGATACGAACTTAGTCGAGTTTTCAAATCAAATCAAACAACGTTAAAATCATGAATCGCACATCGATTCAAGCCTAATAAACTTTTAAACTTCTAACTTTCACATTCGACGCTGAAACATATCAAATCACGTCCGCTTGACCTCAAATTTTGCACACAAGTCACACATGACACCACGGTCCTACTCCAACTGCGGGAACCCCAATCCGAGCCCGATAACCACAAAGTCCACTCTCGGTCAAACTTTTAAATTTCCAACTTTTGCCATTTCAAGCCTAATTCAACTACGAACCTCCAAATCACTATCCGGACATGCTCCTAAGTCCAAAATCACCCAACGGAGCTAACTGAACCATCAAAGCTCCAATTCAGAGCCATTTACACATAAGTAAACATCCGGTCAAACTTTTCAACTTAAGATTCCAACCTTGAGGCTAAGTGTCTCAACTCATTCTGAAACCTCTCCGACCCAAACCAGCTACTCCGGCAAGTCACATAGAAACTATTAAGCATAAAACGAGTAGTAAATGGGAGAACGGGGCTACAACTCTCAAAATAACCGGCCAGGTCGTTAAGGTTTATTTACCGATTCCTTTTGGGGTCCTGTTCTGCTATATTAGGAGAACAACATACTCGAATTTGGCGAGTTTTGGAGGAGTATTTCGGGAGATGTAGGACTCAACTAGTGTGGGTTGGACTTTTGGGTTATGAACACCCAAGAGCAATGTTTTGGAAAATTGGTTGAGCTATAGTATTCCGATAGAGTCGGTTTTCATTCGTACGAGCTTGTATTGGTTCGGGCTTAGCTCGGGTAAGCTTAGATTCAGAATCCAAGGCGAGATCGCTGTTTTTGACTTTTTGAGAAAAATATAAAGATCATAGCTTTATTTATTGTAATTGATTTCTCTTGCATTGTTTGATGTTATTAAGTCATTTTTGATTAGATTTGAGCCGTGTGGAGGCGAATTATAAAGGAAAAGCTATTTCGGAGGGTTGAGTTGGCCTAGTTAAGGTAAGTATCTTTCCTAACTTTGTGTGAGGGAAACTACCCCTTAGGATTTGGGTTGATTGTACTATTTATGTTATGTGAAAGTCGTGTACGCAAGGTGACGAGTGGGTACACGGGCTATATGTGGTATTTGACCAGTTAAGTTTATCTAGACTCTTTTCATGCCTTTAATTGAATTCTCATAACATGTTATATCTCTGATTATTAATCTACTCTTACATTCTCTATTTGACGTTGTTTGCACTTGTTCTACCTCTTAGTTGTTATTTTGCTCTTATATGTTTTTGTTGAAGTTATTTCCTTTCTAATTATCTTGTTCCTCTTAATTGTCGAATCATTTTTAATTGAAGTTGTTATTTCATGGAATATCATCTTGTTGAGTTATTAGTGTTGAAGTTGTAGTAGCCGTTATCACATTGAGGCGAAGTTGTTAATTGTTGAGATACGTTTTCTCGTTGAGCATTCCCATTCATTTTATTATTGTTAAAATTCTTGTACACATTGTGGTTGAGCCATGGGCTATTTGTTATGGAAATATTGGTGTTGTTAACTTTGTGACAAATTGTGGCATATGGGCACTTGTGGTGCGAGCTGTGATTGTCTTGTAATATTGATACATATGTGGTGGTATAAGACTAGGGATTGATATGCATGCGGTGAAAAAAGATGGGCTTGATATGTGTGCTACTAGTAGGGGAACTACTTGAAGCCACGCGGTGAGATATGGTGAGCTAAAACGCGTGTAGCTATTTTGGAAAAAATGATTTTCAAAACTAAATGTAAGTCTCATGTGGTTATATAAGGAAAGATTATGATTGAAATTGTGAAATATGAATACGAGGCGGTACCTCAGTTTTGATTTTCTTGTACATTCCATGTTGGAACAACTTGTTGATTTGAATGGTCATTGTTCTTCCTTCAATCATTCATCCGCATTTTGATTATGTTTGGTAATTCATTGTTATCTTGGTGTTGTAACAATTGTGGTTTCTTCTGTGAGTCATGCATTCTACGTCATTTGTTGTGTAGTTTTAACATGCCATTTTGTGCCTCCACTATAACTTGGTGAATTGATTGTCAATGTGAATTTAATTGCGTGGAGTTACTATATAATATTCTGTTAAGTTGTTGGTAACATAATGGTTTAAATAAAAGAATTATTAACATACTTTATCCTTTGTGCCTCTTAAGATAGAACTCGTTATCTCTCTCGCTGCCTTATTATTCTAAATGATTATCGCACTTTCACTGTAATTGGGTTCTCAAATTATACTCATCACACTGTTAGATATTTACCTTACTTAAAATTGTTTTCATGTTTTTTCTTAACAAATTCTATATTTAATTCGTTAATTTAACTTATGTTTTGTTATGTTTAAAAATGATACTTTTACTCTGTTTCGTACAAATTGTATATTATTTTACTTTACTTGATTTCTAAAATAAACTCATTATTTCATTTGACACCTTACTTTATTCAATATTGTATTGTATTATGTTTTATGGTGTTTAAATATATCTTTCGTTCATCAAAATTAATATTTATCATGGTTGCAAAGTACATGGTAGCACGCGGGCTTTGTCGTGCGAAGGTGATTGTTATTGTGGGCACGAGGTACCATATGTATAAGATTTGGAAATTGTGGTCCATGACTTGTGGTTTATGAGGTGTGGTGCCTCGGGGTAATTCTAGTTGTAAGTCCAAGCATTGGGAGCGATTTGGTTATTTGGATTCATTTACATCTCATCGGTGTTCTGATTATGTTGTTTTTTTTATTACTCGTTTACTACATGCTGCCATTTATATTTCTATTACTTTGTTGTTGGTTGTAAATCAATATTTTTTCCGTCGTCGGTCTTATAGGTGATGTTCTTTCCAATTTTAGCTTATGTATATCTTGAACACGTTTCTATGTCTAATAGGTGTCATGATCTGGCCTCGTCACTACTCTACCGAGGTTAGGCTTCATACTTACTGGGTACCGTTGTGGTGTACTCATGCTACGCTTCTGCACATTTTTGTGCAGATCCAGGTATTCTGCTTGTGTTATTGAGAGTTGCGTATGCGCGGCGGAAGACTTAAAGGTATACATGCATGACGTTTGCAGGCCTCAGAGTCATCTTACTTCATTATGTTACTGTTAAATTGTAATTCAAAACAATATTGTGTTTAGAAATTCTAGTGTATTTTAGTAGTGCTTATGACTACGTACCACCGGTTTGAAAAATGTATAACTATTGGCCGCTTGCGGCTATGTATGTCATTTAATAGTTTATGATAAATGATTAAATAGTTCAATTCTGTTATTAAATCAGCACGTGTTAGGCTTACCTAGTCTTAGAGACTAGGTGCCATCACGACATCCTAAGGTGAAAAATTGGGTTCATGACAATAAGGCTGGGTTGTAGAGTGATTTTGACCATCCATAAACTACTCAATATAAGGTCGCACATCTTCATCCTCATCTTGTTAAATTTCCAGTCGGTTACGACTCATGCACACAAACAAAGCCTTGCAACAAAGATTGTTCTAAAGATAAGAGTTATTGATGCACTAGGAAAAACCATTATCTAGTGATAATAACACCTTAGCATATCACATTTTGGATACAATAACCAAAATATAAGCAAAATAAAGCATAACGAATTCACTCAAACATCCAATATTAAAATTTCCGAAGTAAAATAATAACAAACCCTTAGAAGTTTTTAACTAACACTTGCAAGAAATATATTCTATAAGTTCCACCTATCTTATTCAGAATCACATTCATATTGTATGTCATTTCCTCCCTCAACATTAGATTCACCGTCATTTAGAGAAGCTTGAGAATATATATTTGTATCAATTACTATCCCACTGACACCATTTCTTACCCAATCATTATACTCATCTTCTGAAACACGAGTATTTGCTAAGAGAGCTAAGTCAGTGGAATCACTCTACATTGATGACTCCAACTGCACACTATTTTCCTCCACCATATTAAATATTTCTCAAGATTTAATGAACCTAGGGACAAATCATTCTTGATCTTGAGGATCTTGCACATATATTACTTGTTGAGCTTGTTTTCCAAAAAGAAATGGCTCATGACGTTCTCGATCGCAAAAATCTGTCAGGTGTGAGAAATTCACAAATGTGATATCCAAGTCATCTTTCTTAACTCCTCCGCTTTTGGTTATATCAACCTAATCACACTTTGTCACGATCAAAATTCCACCATAGGGGTCGTGATGGAACCTAGTCTCTTAAACGATATAAGCCGATCACTTAACAATATTTAAATCAACAAAGCATGATATAATAAAGTAGAATTTAATATGAAAGTAGAAATAGAGTTAACATCAGCCAAAATGGCAATACTCAAACATCTCGCTAGAACTAGGTAGTATAGAATCATGAGCTCTAACTGAATACATTAGATTTCTCAAAATACAATAATGTTCATATATGAAAATAACAATGTAAATTTAGAAATGGGACTCTAAGGGACTGCGACGGTCATGTAGCTCTACCTTGAATCTCACGGTCAAAGTAATCCCTCACTGCCCAGGTCCGCTGCCTCGAACACTTGGATCTGCCCAAAAATGTGTATATGTGTAGTATGAGTACTCCACAATCGGTACCCAGTAAGTATCAAGACTAACCTCGGTGAGGTAGTGTCAAGCTTCAAGTAATATGATACTTACTAGTCAAATAACCTACGCAATATATCAAAGACTGGCAACAGAATGTATAACAGAAAACAATATCAATAATCTTGGAACACATGATAACGACTCAATGCAAGTAAATGTTCAAATTGACAAGTCATCAAATAGAAACACAAACATATCAAAGACCTCGTGCCACAATATAAATCACACTCGCAAGGTAAAGACCTTGTGCCACAATATCCGCACTTATCCCTCCACCCTGAAAATATAACAATATCCAATAGTATTGTTGCGCCCTGACACAATAACAATATCCATTTGTATCGCTCTGCCATAACACAATAAAAATATCCATTTGTATCGCTCTGCCCTGACAAAAAAACACCATCCCTCGATATCGCTCCACCCTGACACAATATCAATAACAATCTCATGGCCGAAACCTTGTGCCAACACCCAAAATAGTAATGTCGAATTTCATCAAAATATAAGCTCACAATTTATCAACAAGGTACAAAAGGACATGACAATAGTAAAAAATGTGAATGGGTGTTCAAAATATAAAGCATCACTAATGCTAAATCAATTAAAAAGATCATGTCCATCTAGTTGCAAAATGATTAAACATGATTCATATAGAGCACATTTCCAAATTAAGGCATATTAATAGCCTAAGGCCTAATCCGGTCTTAACACACATGTAGCACCCATGCACATTCTCTTCACCTCATATACACATCCTAAGCGGTACTCCCCTACACAAGGTTAGGTAAGATACTTACCTCAAACAAGCCAAATTAATATTCTAAAAAGTTCTTGCCTATCGAATTGGAATCCGAAAGGGTTATATCTAGCAAAAAATAACTCAATAACATCAAACACAACTTTGGAAATCGATTCCAAGTAATAAAGCTCCGATCTTTATCGAATATAAAAAAGTCAACCAAATAGTCAACCCGAGCCCGCCGTTCGGAACCATAAAATGTCATAAATCCTGACTAACCATTCGAATGCGAGTCCAAATATATAAGTTTCATCCAAATCCTACTCCAAATCAGGGTTCAAATCTGTATTTTTTATTTTAGAAAAGTTTTGCCAAAAAACATATTTTTCTCACTTAGATTCAACAATCAAAATCCAAATTCAAGGATGGAATCATGAATAATAATCAAATCCGAGTCAAGAACACTTACCCCAATCTAAGTAATAAAAATTGCCTAAATCCGAGCTCCCAATCTCAAAATATGATAAAATGAGCTCAACGTAAAGGTCTGCCCAATGATACCCTTTATGAACATGGCACAAGCCAGACGTTCGCGAGAAGAAAGTTACACTGCCCAAAAAATACTCTTCACGAACGCGGTCCCCACCCTCCGAACGCGATTCACAAGAATCCAAGAGCCATGCGAACGTTGTAAGCCTCTTGCGAATGTGAAGGCTTAGCTCTAGCCTGCCCCCAACCTTACATCCTTCTACGCAAATGTGATGCCACTGTCATGATCGAGAAGACCAAATGCTCCAATTCACCGCAAATTCGATGTCCTCTTCGCGAACGCAAAGAACAAAAATGACACTACCTCAAAATGGCCTTCGCGATTGCGAGATATGCTACATGATCGCGAAGCACACCAGACATCAACAAGTTCAGCAGTTCCAAACATCACTAAAATGATCCGAAATCCATTCAAAACACTCCCGAAGCCCCTCGAACTCCGTCCAACCACACGAACTAGTCCTGAAACATAACACGAACCTACCAAAGGTCTCAAATCACACAAAATAACATCAAATCTACAAATCACACTTCAATTGAAGCATAATGAACTAATTAACTTCTATTTTTCAAAACTCGTGTCGAACCACGTCTAATCAACTCGGAATAACCCCAAATTTGGCACAAAATTCCAAACAACATAATGAATCTATTTTAATTTCTAGAACAACAATCCGAACATGATAACATTAAAGTCAACTCCCAGTCAAACCTATGAACTTCAAAACCTTACAATTTCCAACATCCACTAAAAAGATCCAAATTAACCTAGGAACCTCCAAATCCAAATACGGACATACGCCTAAGTCCAAAATCACCATACAAACCTACTGGAACCAGCAAAACACCATTATGGGTTCATTACATAAAAGTCAAACCCTTATCAACTCTTATAACTTAATCTTCTGACCTTGGTACTATGTGTTCCAAGTCAATCCGAAACCTCCCCGAAACAAAACCAACCATCCCCACAAGTCACATAACAACAAATATACATACAGGAACATAAAATGGGAAAATGAGGCTCAAATACATAAAATGACCGGTCTGGCTCCCAAAGCAAGTCTGTAGGCCACCTCTCCGACTCTCTCTTACACCTTTAAAGGTCCAATATACTGAGGGCTCAACTTTTCCTTCTTCTCGAGAAGATGACATTTTTTTCTCACGGATCAACCCTTGCCGGGGAGCAGGAGGCAACCGAGGAGAATAGCCATGAGGCCGACCTCCCTCTAACTCAAGAGGCCGAGATGGAGGCTGGGGCTGAGACCTCCCGAGAAGCCATTTCTGCTCCGAAGGAGGCGACCAGTGTAATAGACATCATGGAGACACTCTCTTACACCGATTCCATGCTTGAGGAGGCCCAAGCAGGAAAAAGAAGTCAAGTGAAGGAGTTCATGGCATGGACGACCCTCTTCACTCCTTCGATGGCGTGGATTCGTCCCCTTTGGAAGACTTTTTTGGACTGAGCGACCTGAAGGTTACGAAGAAGGACGTGTCTTCGGAAGCTGGCAGACCGAGTTCGAGCACAAAATTGGTGAAGTAGTTTCCTACTCCGAGTGTGGACCCCGTCCGCAAAAGAACAGTCATTCTTACGATCCCGGAGGATGCTCGAGTTCCATCTGCTCCCGTGGGCATAGCCAGCTACCTCCGAGGCCTGGTGATCTAGGAGTACCAGGTAAAGATAAATGAGGTGGGCACGTCGTGTCTCTTCAACGAGGCGCAACAGGCGTTGAACCAGGTAAGGCATCAACACTCCCTCTTAAATTCTACTTAGGTTTTGCTATCTCTTACTACTTTCATTATTTTTCAGGCCTCGGTACTTCACCATGAGAGCTTCCTCCGGTACTGCTTTGAAATTAGCCAACTCGAGTTTGAGCTTAAGGAGTAGGCCCAGAAAAAGGACATGTTCAAGTTCTTCAGTGAGCAATAGGACGGGGCCCTCAAGGATCTTCATGCTGAGCTGGACAGGACTCAGAAGGAAGCTTCAACCCCGAGGAGGGAACATGCCGACCTAGTTGAAAAGGTAAAGGTTTTTGAAGCAAAAAATGAGGAGCTAGCCGTGGTGACTAACAACATACCTCGCAAGTTCAACAGAAGATCGAACTGATCGACCAACTCCGAGTCAATATGAACGAGGTCCAAGCCATGGCCGATGGGTGGAAAAGCAAAATGGACCTGCTAGCTTAGAAGGAGACCGCCAAGGCAAAGTTGGCATCTGTAGAGGTTCGACTCCGGGTGGCGAAGGAGAAAGCTGACAAGTGGTCTCAGCTGAATGTCGACCTCCGAGCATAGCTGAGCTCGATTGTCGCAGAGCGAAATGCCCTCGGTAGAGAATATGAGGTAGTGAAGTCCAAGTTGGATAAAATCTCTGCCGATGCCGATAAAATGGTGGCCCAATACAAGTTCGATGTGGAGGCAGCCAAAGTTCGCTTGAAGGCAAAGGACGAATATTTGAAATGGCTATCCCGAAAAGAGACCCTCGAGGAGATCCACGCCGGAGGTTTTGACCTGTCGGCTGAGATCGATGAAGCCAAAAAATCCAAGACCGAGGTGAAGAAGCTTTACGAGCCTGAAGGTGCCGAAGGCTCTAAGGATTCCGAGGGCTCGGAGGGATCCGAAGGCTCTAACGGCGACGAGTTGGGCCCTGGTGAAGATTAGGCGTAGATGCCTTAGTACTTTTTTAGTTTTTGTTTTATGTACATTTTTTGTTTATTTTGAGGCCATTTTTATTGGGACTTTGTAAATATATTACGGAATATATATAAAGTTTTCCCTTTCTGGCAATTTCGAGTCTTTATTTTTTCAGCATCTTTTCATAATTTCTATTCTTGCAATGCTTCTAATGCCATAGCATAAAATCAAACGAAGTTATAGAGCGTTCAATTTTCAGAGGTCCGAACGGAGCCTGATTTCGATACAACTTTGTTTGTTCGAGGCTTTGAAAACTTGGTGTGACCAAAAGTTTTTTCAAGATGCTTAAGTAATTATAGACGATGTTTTTGCCGAGGGTAAACTTTTAGTAGGTTTTGAATTTTTATAAAGGCCTTATTTTCTAATTACGAGCTTTAGATATCTCCGAGCCGTTTTTAGGGCGACCGTAACCTTTTGTATTTAGGCACCGCCTAATAGGTTTGGTGCCTCCGGGATTTAGTAGCCCGAATTGTTCGAACTTTTTTCGGACGACAGTCCCCGAGCGGGGGTAGCCTTTGGGCTAGATAGTCCCTGAATAGGGGTAGCCCGTGGGCTTTTAGGATCCGAAAGTTAAGAGGCAAGAAAATGTGTAATATCAAGGAGGAACTTTCTTTCATTTCTGTGTGTAAAGTACATGATCGAAAATTCGTAAAAGCTTATGTCATGGCTAAAGTGGACTATGTGGGCACGGTTCACATGACCATTTGGCCCTTACAATGAATCCTAACCACCGAGCCTTAGCTTCTAGCATACAAGGTTTTCTTTTTTCCTTGCTAAATTTTCCCTTGCTGAAAACCTTAATCCGAGGGTAATAGCCCCCAGTATTCGAGGTCGAGATTGAGAGGGCTCGAATACTGTTGATGCAAAATGAATGCCCATTGACTCCGATTTGATACCAGCCTTCGAATCTAAGTTAGAACATTTCACTGTTGCCTCATTAAAATCCTTGCCGAAAAACCCATTTTGGGACAAAACCGGTTCAAGGAAAAAAGAGTGCAACGCGTGCTTTCAGACCTAATAGCCACATCAATCCTTGGACATTGCCTGCAAGTGTTAGTCCGATTCATAAAATTATTAAAGAGTACTTGAGATTGTACCTCAGCAGTAGTACCGATTTAAGTGTGTCACGTTCTATATTTTCAGTAATTGCACACCGTTTCCAACTTCGAGTTTGTATGAGCCTTGGACGGTAATTCCAATGACTCGATACGGTCCTTCCCAGTTTTATCCAAGCTTTCCCTCATTCGAGTTATGGGTGTGTAATGTTACTTTCCTAAGCACCAAGTCCCCGATCTTTAAGTATCGGAGGTTGGCTCTTCGGTTGTAGTATCTTTCTATCCGTTGTTTCTAGGCGGCCAATTGGACTAAAGCTGTCTCACGCCTTTCGTCCAATAGTTCTAGGCTCGTGACCATGGCTTTGCCTTTTGATCTTCAGTTGCATATTGGAATTTGAGGCTCGAATCTCCCACCTCGACTAGTAACAAGGCTTCGGCCTCATAGACCAACAAAAACGGGGTGGCCTCGGTACTAGACTTCGAGTTTGTACGATATGCCCATATGACTTCGAGAAAGCTTTCTTTCCATTCCCCTTTGGCATAGGTCAGCCTCTTTTTTATGTTTTGAAGTATGGTCTTGTTTGTTGACTCCGCTTGTCCGTTCCCACTTGGGTGGTAAGGTGTTGATAGTATATTTTTAATCTTTTGATCTTCGAAAAAATTATTTACCTTGCTGCCGATGAATTGGTTCCCATTATCACACACGACTTCGGCTGGTATCCCAAATCGACATATTATGTGGTCCCAAACGAAGTCAATGACTTTTTTCTCCCGAACCTTTTCGAATGTTTGGGCCTTGACCCATTTGGAAAAATAGTCTGCCATACAGTATGAATTGAGCTTTACCGCGTGCCCATGACAGGGGACCGACGATGTCCATCCCTTATTTTATAAACGGCCATGGGGACAGGACCGAGTGTAGCAGCTCCCCTGGTTGATAGATCATCGGTGCGTGTCTCTGGCAGCCGTCGCATTTTCATATGAAGTATTTTGCATCCTTATCCATTTTAGTCCAATAATATCCGATCTTGATTAATTTCCGAACCAAAGATTCTGCCCCCGAATGGTTTCCGCAAGTGCTTTCGTGAACTACTCTCAAGGCATACTTGGTATCTCTCGGCCCCAAGCATCTGGCTAACGGGCCGTCGAACGTTCTTATGAACAATTCCCCTTCGACCAAGCTAAATCTAGTAGCCTTGGTACACAGGGCTCTCGATTCTTTGGGATCCGAGGGCAATTTCCCAGTTTTCAAGTAGTCTATGTACTTGTTCCTCCAATCCTAGGTTAAACTCGTTGAGTTTACTTCGGCATGGCCTTCTTCTACCACTGACTTCATGAGTTGTATGACTATTCCCAAACTGAATCCATCATCATCAACCGATGAACCCAAGTTAGCTAGAGCATCGGCCTCGCTATTTTGATCTCGGGGCACGTGATGTAGGGTCCATTCCTTGAATTGATGTAGCGTTACCTGTAACTTGTCTAAATACCTTCGCATTCATTCCTATTTTACTTAGAACATCCTATTGACTTGATTTACCACAAGGAGGGAATCATACTTAGCTTTGACCACCGCGACCCCAAGGATTTTAGCCAATTCAAGACCTGCCATCATGGCCTCATTGTTAGTCAATTTCACAGTTCTAATAGACTGCCTAACTACATTTCCCGTAGAGGGATTCATCACGATACCAAGCCCGAACCCTTTTGCGTTCGAGGCACCGTCCATAAAAAGGGTCCAAATTCTTGAGGTAATCCCCGAGGCTAACATTAATTCTCTTTCGACTTCGGGCGCTAAGGCCGGCGTAAAGTCGGCCAAAATTTGAGATTTTATGGCAGTTCGGGGTGGATACTTGATATCGTACCCGCTAATGTCGATGGCTCATTTGGCTAACCGGCCCAATAGCTCGAGCTTGTGCATGATTTTCCTCAGTGGTTATGAGGTTACGACACATATGAGGTGACATTGAAAGTACGATTTCAACTTTCTGGAGGCGCTTAGCAAAGCGAGCGCCAATATTTCTAGGTGAGGATACCTTGTTTTGACGTCGCCTAGAGTTATACTGACATAGTAAATAGGGAATTGCGTACCTTCCTCTTCTCGGACTAAGACTCCACTTACTGCCACCACTGAAACCGCAAAGTAAAGGTACAACTGTTCATTCGCCTTCGCAGTGTGGAGCGGGGGAGGGGGGGGGCGGGGGAGGGGGAGGGGACTCGAGAGGTACCGCTTGAGTTCTTACAAAGCTTGTTGGTATTCAGGGGTCCACGAAAAGTTATTCTTCTTTTTCAATAGTGAGAAAAATCGATGGCTTTTGTCCGAGGACCTCGGTATGAACCAGCCCAAGGTGGGTATACGCCCGGTCAGCCTTTGGACAACCTTGACGTTGTCCACCACAGTGATGTATTATATGGATATGATTTTGTCGGGATTGATCTCGATCCCTCGGTTGGACACCATGAACCCGAGGAATTTTCCGGATCCGACCCCAAATGCGCATTTTCCTAGGTTCAACTTCATATTGTATCTCTTTAATATGTCGAAGGTTTCCTGCAAATGTTTCAAATGGTCCTCTGCTCGCAGGGACTTGACTAACATGTCGTAAATGTAAACCTCTATTGATTTCCCTATTTATTCTTTGAACATCTGATTTACTAGGCGTTGATAGGTGGCACCGATGTTCTTTAATCTGAATGACATTACGTTATAACAATATGTGCCAAATTTAGTGATAAAGAAAGTTTTTTCTTGATCGCCCGGGTCCATCTAAATTTGGTTGTACCTGGAATAGGCATCGAGAAAACTGAGTATCTTGTGCCCAGCCATCGCGTCGATCACCCGATCGATGTTAGGCAAAGGAAAAGAATCCTTAGGGCATGCCTTGTTCAGATCTTTATAATCTACACATATTCTTAGCCCTTTCTTAGGTACTATCACTACGTTGGCTAACCAGTACGGGTACTTAACTTCTCGAATGTATCCTATTTAAAGGAGTTTAGATACCTCGTCCTTGATGAAAGCGTGCCTGACTTAGGACTGCATTCTCCTTTTATGCTTAATCGGATGGAACTTCGGGTCCAACTCAGCTTATGAGTGGTTACCTCAGGCGGGATCCCTGTCATGTCAAGATGGGACAAGGAGAAACAATCTATGTTACATATAAGAAGTTCAATGAGTTTTTTCCTGAGCTCGGGAGTTAACCCCGTGCCTAGGTATACCTTCCGGTCGGAAAAGTGTTCGATCCATATGACTTGCTCCAGCTCCTCGACCGTTGATTTGGTGGCATGGGAATCATCGGGAGCAATGAACGACCTGGGAACTCTGTAATCATCCTCCTCGACTATTCCTAGGTCTTCTGGTTTGGTCGAGGCCGGTATTGGTGATTGCTATTTAATTTCTTCCTTCTTGATCGGCTCCGTGTTCTTTGATGTAGAGATCGCGGGTAGGGGTGTTCATGGTTTGGTTTGGATCGGTTTTTCCTAAAAAGAAACCAAACCAAGTAAGTCGGTTCTTCAAATATTGGAACCAAACCAAACCAATTAAATCGGTTTTTTATCGATTCAATTTTTGTCAGTTTTTGTCTGTTTTTCAGTTTTTTCGGTTATTTATCAGTTTTTTCTTAAATATGAGACATACACTACCAAACACATATTCCGCCTACTACATTTTCAACGTAACATTATCAAACCAATTACTCTATGAGAAATCAATCATTTACCAAGATGTGTTGATGATAATTGAATCAAATAGTGATGAATAATTTAATTACTTAATTAAAAATTGATTATTTTTAACAAAAAATAAAGTCTTGTACTTAGCAAAATAAAACTACCATTCAAATTAGAATATAAAAACAAAGAATTAGATTATTATAATAGCAAAGAACTAGACCAAAAATACAAACGACTAATTGTACCATAAAATTTTAAACTTTATATAAAGATATACATATATATAGGTGTAAATAATAATTTAAATAGCTACTTTTATAGTCGGTTTGATTCAGTTTTTTTTGTTATTTTTTTTATTTAAACCAAAACCAAACCAAATTTGATCGGTTTTTAAAATTCAAAACCAAAACCAAACCAAATCTAAAAAGTATCGATTTTTTGGTCGGTTTGGTTCGGTTTTTCGGGTTTTTATGAACACCCCTAATCACGGGCATTGGGATCATCTAGTCGACTTTGAACATTTCTTTTGCAGCCGGCTGCTCTCCATAGACCGTTTTGATTCCTCCCGGTGTAGAGAACTTTAGTGCCTGGTGCAATGTTGAGGGTAAAAATTAAATTTGTACGCGGTTTTAAGGATATGTGCATTGATTTGACACAAGTAGTCAATAATGTTATATAAACGGATTAAGGATAAGATAAATAACCAAACCAGCTGCTATGCTGAGTTTGGGAAATGGTTTTGCCATCGATCAGACCCTCGATTCGATGCCAAATACATATGAAGAACTATGATTAAAATAAAAAACTTTCAATTGCTATAAAGCAGAGAAATAATTTTGTATTGCCTTGATATGCGTGTTACAATCTGTATTGAGTGAACAAGCTTTCCCTTAATATAGTAAGAGAGTTTCATCCCCAGTATAATTCTTAAAAAGGTAAAAAATTTTCCTTTCTCGTCAATTATTGATATCCTACCGACGTCGGGCGGGATTCACGCTGTGATATCCGGTTGGGCATGAATATCATAACTTTCTGTTAGTCGTGTGAAATCGTTCATAGTTCTATCCGAGGTTTAGGAGCTTGCTTTGGGTTCGGGGAGTGTTGTCTTACCAGGTCCGGTGGCGAACACTCCGCTCGACCCCTGGTACAAGAAGTCCCTGGCTTTGATTCTGATCCCATGCAGTCATGTCTTCGCTTCGTTTGACCCACCAGGAAATCGGGGGTATATGTTACCCTCGGTTTTACCCATATACAGATAGTCCCCTCGTTTCCCAGAGAGTAGGTTTGCCGAAATGATGTGAGATGATAGATGAGCCCTGGTTCCTTCCTTCGCATGTTTCATACGAGATGGTGGATAAGCAAAAACATCCCATCAGTCGCGTTGCTCTGACTTCGGACACATGTCGCTCAATGGTTGGTCGCCTTCGAATGCGAAACGTCGTGAATTTCCCTCTATAAAAGCTTCGCCCCATTTACTTCCTTCACTTTTTGATCCTAGTCTTTACCTTCGAACTCCACAAAGGCTTTCGTCTTTCTCAAATCTTCATACCTTGTTTCTTGAACCTTCATATCTTCATCTTCAACCTCCAACCTTCATACATTTTCTTGGATTTTCAATCCAGAACCTCATATCTTCACTTTTAAACTTCAAATATTCATACACTCTCTCAAAATCTTCATATATTTTCCAGATTCACAATTGACAAAACTTCTAAATCAGTTCCTCAGCAGGGGAGCTGCCTCTTCATCTTCTCACCCAGCCACATGTACCGAGGCAGCTGTCCCCAAAGTGGTCGTTCTCGAGAGGACTTCTCCTGAGGCGGTTGCTCTCGAAGTGGCTACCACTGACACGGCCCCAGAGTCCCCCATGAAAAGTTTTATTCCCGGGGTTGTTCAATCTTTGACGGCTTCAAAGTCGAGAAGGCCTCATCCAAACAAGACCGAGGTGAAGGGGCATCGAGATATATATGCGCTGTCACCGAAGAGACCCTTTTCATTGTCCGAGAGGACTGTAACTGGGGAGGTAAGGACATGGTAGTCACTGGGCCCGAGGATGATATCACCACTCATGTGGAGGGGTATTTAAGTGTTTACACTTTCCCTTCACACTGGGCCTGGTTGACCCAGTTATTTTGGCCTTTTGCAAGAGATACAAGGTGTGCCTCGGGCAAATCCACCCGTCACTTTGGAGGATCGTGATCCTCCTTCGTTATTTTGTGAATAACACTGAGTCTCCTTGGTTCACCCTCGACCACCTACTCCGTCTATATAGTCTCCGAATTTTCCGAGGGGGACTAATCAAGCTCACTCCTCGAGCCAGCAAGGGCCCTTTTTCGAGCATCGATAAGTTTCGAGACCAAGGCTGGCAGGGGCGCTTCGCTCGGGTGAAGACTGATAATTTGATTCTTTCTGAGTTTCTTTCAATCCTCGAGAAGTGGAATGCATCTCGTAAGTGAAATCTTTCCTTAAGTATTGAGTCTTCTTTGTTCCCTTTCTCACTATCGGTATTTGTGATCATGCAGCTATTGCTTGGGTTCCCAATGTGGTCCCCCGCCTACGGAGTGGATCGAAAGAATCTGTAAGTAGATGTTGTATTTTGAGCGCTCGTGGCGCAAGCTTTCAAAGGGCCGATGGGAGGCCCGTTCACATGGTAAGGTTTCTTCTTAGAATAGTTACTATTACACCCCAAACTTACATAACGCTGACCCTTTCTCTTTCCTTCGCAGGTTTGTCTAAGACCACCGAACTTAGGTTGCTGAAAGGGGGCGAGGATGCATCCCTGTCTATTGATCCCTCATTTACGGGATAGCCCAGGGCTGTCGCAGAGGAGAAGAAGAACAAAAGAATAAAGTCTTCAGTCTCCCCGAGTCCCGAGGTGAAGCCAAAGAAGAGGGAGGCTTCTCGGTAGTCTCAACCCCCGTCTCCATCTCGGCCTCTCAAGTCGGAGGGAGGTCAGCCTCATGGCTCTTCTCCTCGGCTGCTGCCTGCTCCCCGACAAGGGTCAATCCATGAGCAACAAAAATGTCATCTTCTTCAGACTCATCCCTGTCATGTCAAGATGGGACCAAGCGAAATAATCTATGTTAGCTATAAGAAATTCAATGAGTTTTTTCCTAAGCTCGGGAGTTAACCCCGTGCCCTGGTATACCTTCTGGTCGGGCAAGTGTTCGGTTAATATGACTTGCTCCAGCTTCTTGACCGTTGGTTTGGTGGCATCGGAATCCTCGCCGTAATTATGCTCCTCGCTTATTCCTCGGTCTTCTGGTTTGGTCGGGGATAGGTGATTGTTATTTAATTTCTTCCTTCCTAGTCGGCTCCGTGTTCTTTGATGTCGAGATCGCGGGCATTGGAATCACCTCGTCGACTGCGAACATTTCTTTTGCAGTTGACTACTCTTTGTAGATTGTTTTGATTCCTCCCGGCGTAGGGAACTTTAGTGCCTGGTGCAGTGTTGAGGGTGCAAGGTTATTTCTCACTTAGTAGTTTCGCATGCCATATTAAATTCGTTCAACACCCGGACCACCGGTACTATTTGATCTTGTAACCCCAACTGCTCGATGACCCTCGACCTGATGATGTTGGCCGAGCTTCCTGGATCAATCAACACATGTTTAACCCGAGATATGTTGATAATTACAGATATCACCAGCGCATCATTATGAGATTGTACGACGCCTTCGACATCCTCATCGATGAACGAAATGGTTCCCCCCGGGATGTAATCTCGGGTGCGTTTCTACCTCGTGATGGATACTTTAGTGCGCTTTATTATCAGTCCTAGGGGGACATCGACCCTCTAATGATCATATTGATGACGTGCTGAGGTTCTTCTTGCTCCGTCTATTTGTTGGAGTCCCTGTTCTTGAAGTGATTTTTGGCTCGATCACTCAGAAATTCTCGGAGATGCCCGTTATTGAACAACCAAGCGACCTCTTCTCTCAACTGTCGGCAGTCCTCGCTCATGTGGCCATGAGTGCCATGATATTTACACATCAGCTTAGGATCTCTCTGGGTAGGGTCGAACTACAATGGTCGAGGGCACTTGGTTTCCTTGATGCGCCCAATGATTAATACGATGCTGGATGCATCAACGTTGAAGTTATACTCTGATAATCTTGGTGCTTCCCTTCCCCCAAGCGGCCTGTCGAAACTATTTTTGCTCATCTGACATCGGCTATTGGGCCATCGATCGCTTCTCTTTTCGTTCCTTATAGTGTTGCACCCGGACTCGTTTCCCCTTCGATCTACATTATATGGTTGGTACCGATCTCGGACCGGCCTTGATTCATGATTGATGACTTTATTATGCCTGTCATCAATTCTGATAGGATAGACGGACCCAGAAGGGGCTCTGAGTTGGTTTTCCTCGACTCTAATTTTTGACTGGTACCTGTTGTGGACGTCGGGCCAAGTTACCGCTGTGGTTTTAAGGATTTGTGGACTGATCCAACACAAGTAATCAAGAATGTTACATAAACAGATTAAGGATGAGATAAATAACCAAACCAGTTGTGACGTTGAGTCTGGGCAGTGGTTTTGCCCTCGATCGGAGCCTCGATTCGAAGGCAAATACCTATGAAGAACTATGATTAAAATAAGAATCTTTCAATAGCTAGAAAGTAGAGAAATAATTTTGTATTGCCTTGATATGCGTGTTACAATCTGTATTGAATGAAAAAGCTTCCCATTTATATAGTAGGAGAGTTTCATCCCTAGTACAATTCTAAAAAAGGTAAAAAATCCTCTTTTCTCGTCAATTACTGATATGCTACCAGCGTCGGGCGGGATTTGCACCGTGATACCCGGTTGGGCGCGGATATCACGGCTTTCTGTTAGTCTTGTGCAACTGTTCATAGTTCTTTCCGAGGTTTAAGAGCTCGCTCTGGGTTCGGGGAGTGTTGTCTTGCCAGGCCCGGTGGCGAACACTCTGTTCGGCCCCTAGTACGAGAAGTCCCTGGCTTCAATTCTGATCCCATGTAGTCACGTTTTCGCTCCGCTTGACCCACCAGAAAATCAGGGTATATGTTACCCCCGGTTATACCCGTATACATAAATACTGAATTTTAAGTAGAATATTAAAAAATTAGTTTAAACGTCTATATCAAGTGAAAATAATAAAAATGGTCCTTTATGTTTGAAGATAGGTTTAAACTTGTTCATTAAATATATTACTGAACATTGGTCATTTAAATTTATTAAACATGAGCACTTTTGATCTCTGACAAATATTTAACAAACTCTAATGTTAAGTTTAACGGAAAATATAAATTTCTTTTCAACAAAAATATAATATAAAACGGGAGGTGATGAACCCGACAATGAAGTTCTTCAAGAGGGGGAGATAATGCATACTTAGAGCTAACTCAAGTCAAATGAATCCTTCAAGTAAATCTTTTACGAGAAATCAAGCTAAAAGATTAAAAGAACTTCAAGGTTTAGCTCAAAGGATCATGTATCATGAGTCATGACCTTGAGAACTATGGAGGAATTAAACAAGGAAACCCAAGTCCAATAAATTTATCTCCTTGAATCAAAGGGATCTTGTGACCAGGGGGCGGAGCCAGTGTTCTGGCTACAAGTTCCGCGAACCCAATAGCTTTGATTCAAATCCTGTATTTATCTTGAACAATTTATTGATTATTTATAATTTACTAATTTAGAACCCAATAACTCAAAATGTTTAGAATTTCGAACCTATAAGCTTGAAATCCTAGCTCCGCCCCTGCTTGTGACAAGAACTCTTGTTTAGCTCATGTTCCACCGAGGCTACCTATTTGAGAGACTAGAAATTCTCATAAAAGTGATCATATTCAAGAAGCCATGAATAATATGAATACCCATGTTATCCGTCGGTTAATTTATTTTTTATTCGTATTAAATATAGGCATGACTGAATATTTTATCTGTTTTTACATTACCCATTTGACCCGCCACCGACTTCCATGTTTATAACCCCCAGTCATAACTATAAATGCTCGTTATATTTGTGTTCTTTCTTTTTAGAATGAATTTGGATGAAGAAAGGCTTTGTGGGAGCTTATACGAGTTGTGATTATTGTGAATACCCAAACTTGTTTTTAGTTTTATGACCCTATCTTTTTTTTCTTTACACACGAAAGATTATTTTTTACACATAAAAGATTTAAAAAGGTTATTTTCTTAATTTTAAAATTGTAAAAGGGCATAATACACAAATAGCTCGTAAATAACCCAACACCCAATTATGCGCACCATTGAGTCTTTTGAAGTATAGGGATAGTTTTATGTCTTTTTTTGCAAAACTATGCACATAATATACTTGGTCTGGTAAAGGGTACCTTGAGTTCACGTGTCCCGTAATTAAGATTACAAATTTTCCATGCCTAATATATGCATCATCTTTTGCTTTTCACTTTATTCTTTGTGTTTTTACGATTTCCCTCCTAAATATGCACCAATATATTTTTATACTAGTATCAGCACCCACGCGGATGCGCGGGCACTAATCATGTTAAATATTTAATTTATTTGGATTATATGTAAATAATCTTAAAATTTAAACTCTCTGTAAATTTAGATAGTCATTGGATATTAATAAAAAAATACTACATGAAAAAAATTAACCATTTTTTCTATTTTTCTTTTTTGATACCATTCTCGCCGGTGTCATTGGATCCTAAAAATAGTCCGGAATCAAAATTATAACTCATATTTATGGTAAAATAATCAAATGTTGAGACTATGAATGACTCTTTGGATACGACTAGACTCTTTTACTACTACTTGATCTCTTATTTGGTGTGTTGATATCTCTTAAAAAATATTTTTTTTTTAAATTTCAGTTTCTAATACTTTATTTTTCAATAATAATTATTTTTATAATAATGTAAGTGAAAATATTATCCTTAATTCAAAACTCATTTTAGTTGGCTATCTAAAAATTTTAAAAATTCTTTAACCAGTGAATTATGTTTTTCTAGTATGACTCAATTTTGATATTTGACATTAACCATATTAAATATATGAGTTATTTGAATTATATGTAAATAATCTTAAAATTTAAACCTTTTAAATAATTATAGATAATCATTAGATATTAATTAAGAAATACTACATAAAAAAAGACTAACATTTTCTCAAATCTCGTAGTGATAATTTTATTTTTGCACTATTCTCATTGGTGTCATTGAAACCTAAAAATAGCCACAAAGCGAAATAATAACTCATATATATGTCAAAGCACAAAGGTTGACATAATATAAATGATTCTTTGATTACGACGTTACTCTTTTATTACGACTTGAACTCTTATTTGGTATGATATTATTTTTCAAAAACTATTTCTATTTTGAAATTTCAATTTCTAAAACTTTATATATATTTCAATAATGATTATCTTTATAATGATGTGAGTGAAGATATTATCCTTAGTTTAAAATTCACTTTAGCCGGCTATCTAAAAATTTAAATGATTCTTTAACCGGAAATTTTTTTATTTTAGTATGACTCCATTTTAAGTTTATCAATATCTCTAGCCACATATATTGAATTTTTAATACCCTATATATACAAAAATTTTGTTCTTTGAATCATTAAATATTAAATTAGTTGATTGTTAATATTGCATATATTGTCTTAAAATTGCCAAGTAGTTTATTTTTCGACATCAAACTTGGCTTAACCTCAATGCAAACTACTCAAATTGCATTTAAATTTAAATTCGAATATCCTATCAGTTTGTTAGTAATAGTGATTTTTTAAAAACTACACACAATGTAAATTAAAAATATATATTTTAAGATACCCTTATCTTATAATCTATGTATTTGAGTTGAAAAACATATTTGAAATCGATGAGATTAGCTTCCAAAATTTTTATACTCAACAAAGATAAAACATAAGAAGAAATTCATTGTCATATCTTATTTCTGGTTTTTAGATCTTTCATACATTTATTTCAATATTTATTTTCTTTTATCTTTTTTTATGTCATTCTTTATTTTGTTACAAAAAACTAATTTATCTCACTATAAAAGGATGAGTTTTAATAGAAATTGTTTGCATAAGAGCTTTATTTATATTTTTAGTCTTTTGTTGAAATTCTTTCATATTTTTCTTTTGGCTTTATCTAATCAGCCTAAATAGGTGCTCACCCGACCACTTAAATTAAAAAATAGAAAGATATGTAATTTATATATAATCCATATATAATATGTATATAATCGTGTGTTGTCGGTATATCATTTATTTATATTAGCTATAAAGAGTAAAGAATAAATCTGGCAGGATATTTATGTAAATATTGCATAAGATTTTGGTTTTTTGAGTTTATCCATGATATGACTTCTATTATAATAATTTTAAAAACTCTCTACTAATGTTCAAAAATATCTTATCTTTTTATTATTTTTGAAGTAGAAAAAAGTAAAGAGTTTTTTCGAAATAATTTGTTTACATTTTAAAAAAAATCACGTCATACCAATTTTGTTTTTAAAAATATACTTTTTGTTACACTTGAAAATCGCTATAGAAACTATCAATTAGAAACCAATATCTCTCTTGATGAGTTCGAGAAAAAAAACCCTTTCACATAATCTAATGATTCAAAAATAATATTCTTCAACGAAAAAAATATTATACCCTTGCAATATTGGGTTGACTGTAGCTAAATGAAGGGGTTTCAGCTTATACTCTTCAATTCCTAGAATGTGCTAAATTGAAATTAATGATAGCAATTGTATAGCCAAAGTTTTATTATTTGTTTGATGTCCATTTATACAAATTGACTCTTCAAACAAATATTCTTCAAAAAGAAAAGAAAAAAACATTTTTTTTTAATATTGACTGATTTTTGTGATGTTTCTTTCTTCGGCATTGTAACGACCTGACCGGTCGTTTTGAGTATTACAGCCCCGTTCCCCCATTTACTGCTCAATTTATGCCTTACAGTTGATTTATGACTTATCGGGTTAGTTTGTTCGGGTCCGAAAAGATTTCGGAGTGAAATGAGACACTTAGTCTCATAATTAAAAACTTAAGTTGAAAAAGTTGATTGGATATTGATTTATGAGTAAACGACCTCGGAATTGAATTATGATGATTCCAATAGCTCCGTATGGTGATTTTGGACTTAGGAACGTGTCCGGAAAATTAATTGGAGGTTTGTAGTGGAATTAGGCTTGAAATGCCGAAAGTTAAATTTTTGGGAAGTTTGACCAGGGGGTTGACTTTTGATATCGGGGTCGGAATCTGATTCTGAAAATATGAATACCTCTGTTATGTCATTTATGACTTGTGTGCAAAATTTGGGGACAATCGGACATGATTTGATAGGTTCCGGCATCGTTTGTAGAAATTGGAAGTTTCAAAGTTTATTAGGCTTGAATCTATGTGTGATTCGTATTTTTAGTATTGTTGGATGTGATTTGAAGACTCGACTAAGTTTGTATGATGTTTTAGGACTTGTTGGTATATTTGGTTGAGGTCCCGGGGGCCTCAGGTGAGTTTCGGATAGTTAACGGATCAAATTCGGACTTAAGACCACTGGTAGAAATTTTTACTTATGGTATTTTCACACCTGTGGAGGTTTGATCGCAGGTGCGAAGCCGCACGCACGCACCAGCCATCACAAAAGCGACCAGAGTTGAAGGGGGCAGTAGTTGCAGGTGCGAAGGAATTTCCGCGGAACACGCAGAAGCGGAGGGAACATTTTGGGCAATCGCAGATGCAGACATTTTTGTCTCACCTGCGAGACCGCAGATGCGGCTAATCTGGTCGCAGGTGCGACAGGCCCTGGACAGAATAAAATTGGAGGAGTTTCGAGCTATTGCCATTTTTGGGCATTTCAAGCTCGGGTTGGGCGATTCTTAAGCGAGAAATCAAGGGAAATCTTCAGGTAAGTCACTTGTGATCATTTTTACTCCATAATATTGAATTATCATCGAATAATCCGACTAGATTACATATTTTTGAGGTGTAAATCACAGATTTGAACGTAGGGATTTGGAAATAAGATTGGATGATTTGGAGGTCGAGTTGAGGTCGGATTTTGGTAAAATTAGTATGGGTAGACTCGTGGTGGAATGAGTTTTCAGATTTTGTAACTTTTGTCGGGTTCCGAGACGTGGGCCCCACAAGCGATTTTTGGAGTGTAATTTCGGATTTTTGTGGAAAACTTGCATTTTCTTATAGGATTAATTCCAATAGATTTTATTGACTGAGTCGAATTAATTATGGCTACATTCGAGGTGTTTGGAGGCCAATTCACGAGGCAAAGGCATACCGGAGTAAAGAATTTTACGGTTTGAGGTAAGTAACACTTCTAAACTTGGTTATGAGGGTATGAATCTCCGAATTTGGTATGATATAAATTGTTTGGTGGTGACACACGATAGGTGACGAGCATGTGGACGTGCATCATATAAATTATGTCTTGAATAAATCCTATGCAGTTGTAAGATTAATGAATCATGTTATTATCTAAACATTTTCCACATGTTAGAGAAATTGAGCTGAGGCTCCTATTAAAGATCATGTTTAGGATACATGCCAATATTTTGGGGCCCATGGGGTCGTGTTACTATTGAATTAATTGTTCAAAAATATACGTTTCACACTCAATAATATTTGTCCATTGTGAGGATATTTATGGGATTGAGTTGCGCGACGCAGCAGGCCATAATGGCTTTATACATTATTATTATATGGATCGGGGCTGCCCGCCTGCAGTAGGCCTTATAGGCTTTACTATTTTATGGATCGGGGCTGCCCGCCTGCAGCAGGTCTTATTGGCTTTATTATAAAATGGATCGGGGATGCCAGCCTGCAGCAAGCCTTATTGGCTTTATTATTATACAGATCGGGACTGCCCGCCTACAGTAGGCCATATTAGGCTTTATATCACGCTTGGGCTGAAGGAGCCCATCCGAGAGTCTGCACACACCCTAGTGAGCGCGGTTTATTTATAGCGCTTGGGCTGAAGGAGCCCATTCGGAGTCTTTACACACCCCTACTGAGCGTAGATGATGATTTATTTTCGGGATGGACTTCCCAGGGCATGGACTTGCCTTACTTATATATATATATATATATATATATATATATATATATTTGTAATGAATTTACCTGAACATGGATCTTGTCTGTATCATTTACATTTAGGGATAAATTACTATAGGGCTGGATTGTCCTTATACGGTACTGAATGACTGACTGTCAGTTGATGTGTATATATATACGGGTTGGAACACCCCTGGGACGGATTGTCCATAAACAGTACCGAGTGACCGAATAATTTGTGACCAGTATTACATGAGGTCTTTCAACTGAGATGTCATATTCCTCATATCATGCAGTATTGATCTATTTCACTTGTACTGAGTTTAACTGTTGAACTTGAAAGCATGCCTACATTTATGTACCATTATTTATACTGGACTGTACCTGCGGAGCTCATCATTGCTTTCAGCCCAGAGGTTAGTCTTGTTGCATATTGAGTTAGTTGTACTTATACTACACTCTGCACCTTGTGTGCAGATCCAGGTGCTCCCGGATACGGCGGTTGCTAGATTTAGAAGTTAATTCTGTTGGAGACTATCAAGGTAGCTGCTTGACGTCTACAGACTTGATTCACTTCATGTTTAAATATTGTACTATTCTATATTTTCAGACAGTGATTTTGTCAGTCAGACTTTGTATTCATATTATATGCTCATGTATTCAGTGACACTGGGTTTTGGGAGTGTTTACATATGTATTTGTGAATTTTCTTTTACTGGATTTAATCATTTTGTTTTTAAACATAAAAGATATGAGAGTTTATTGAGATTGTCGGCTTACCTAGTATTGAGATAGGCGCCATCACGACAGGTGAGATTTTGGGTCGTGACAAGTTGGTATCAGAGCCTAGGTTACACAGGTCTCACGAGTCATGAGCAAGTTTAGTAGAGTCTTGCGAATCGGTACGGAGACGTCTGTACTTATCTTCGAGAATCTGTCGAACCCTTAGGAAAATTTCACTTTCTTCTATTCTATCGTGCGAACTTGTTGATTTCGGAAAACTAAAAAATTATGTCATTCTATTCTCTCACAGATGGTGAGAACACGTACTACCGGATCAGACGGTCAGTCACCAGTGCCACCAGTTAGGGTCGCGAGAGGCCGGGGCCGTGGTAGAGTTCGGGGCCGAGGTAGAGGTCGAGACATAACTCGTACCACAGTTGGACCAGCAACTGTAGTACCACCAGTTACTCCAACTCAGGAGCAGATTCCAGATATGGTTGAGCCAGCGGGACCAGCTCAGGCATCAGCTGTGCCCATTGTGATTCCAGGCCTTCAGGAGGCTCTGGCCCAGATATTGACGGTTTGTACTGGCCTTGCTCAGGTGGTTTCAGCTCAGGCTGCCCCTGCCACTTCTCAGGACGGGGGAGGTACTCATACCCCTGTTGCCCGTACTCTAGACCAGGTAGTACAAGGACTTCAGACACTGGGGGCACTACCAGCCCAGCCGATTGCAGCTGCTTAGGCCCCGGTGGTTCCTGTTGTGGCAGATGATGAGCAGAGGAGACTTGAGAGATTTGAGAGGCTTCGACCTCCACCATTTAGCGATGCTGAGTCAGAGGATGCTTAGGGATTTCTGGATAAGTGTCAACAGATGCTTCGGACAGCGGGTATTCTGGAGACCAGTGGGTCTCATTCACTACTTTTCAGTTTTCTAGGGCGGCCTTAAGATGGTGGGAGGCTTATGAGAGGCACATGCCGGTCGGTACAGTACCACTTACATGGTAGGAGTTTTCCGTTCTCTTTTTAGAGAATTTTGTGCCGCAGTCACGCAGAGAGGAGCTGCGTAGACAATTTGAACAATTACGTCAGGATGGCATGTCTATGACACAGTATGAGATAAGAATTTTTGAGTTGGCTCGTCACGCAATTTGGTTGGTTCCCATTAACAGGGAGAAGATTAGGAGGTTCATTGATGGCCTCACATATCAGTTGCAATTGCTTATGACTAGGGAGAGGGTATCTGGTGCCACGTTTGATGAGGTGGTTGACATTGCTCGACAGATAAAGGTGGTTCGTAGCCAGGAGCGGGGTGACAGAGAGGCTAGGAGGCCTCGAGGTTCGAGCAGTTTCGGTGGGGTACCTTCTAGAGGGCAGTTCTACCACAACAGGGGTCGTCCAGTTCACCGTGGTGCATCATCCAGCCATGGTTCGCCCAATTCTCATCAGGGTCAGTCATCTCTTAGTGCACTTTCAGCCCCACGTACGTCCCGTGAACCATCAGTTTAGGGATCACATATACCAGGTCCTTCTGGTAGTTATTCTGGTTCCCGAGGTCCGCCTCAGACCTCGCTGCCATTCTTCGAGATGGAGTGCTATGAGTGTGGAGAGTTGGGTCATGTGAGGAAATATTGTCCCCTCCATACGCGAGGTCCAGTTCAGCAGATGAGTCAGGCTACTACTTCTGCACCAGTTGCTCCACCTCCCGCTCAGCCAGCTCGAGATGGGGCTCAGTCAGCTAGGGGTCGCCCAAGAGGAAGAGGCCTATCAGTTGGCGGTCAGGCCCGATTCTATGCTTTTCCTGCCAGACCAGATGTTGTTGCTTCAGATGCAGTGATTACATGTATTGTCTCAGTGTGCCATAGGGAGGCATCTATATTATTTGACCCTGGTTCCACATATTTGTATGTTTTACCATATTTTTGTTCATTTTCTGAATATGCCACATGAGTCCTTATTTTCACCTGTTCATGTATCTACGTCGGTGGGCGATACTATAATTGCGTACCATGTATATCGGTCGTGTGTGGAAAGTATTGGGAGACGAGACCAGAGTTGATCTTTTATTGCTTAGTATGGTCAATTTAGATATTATCTGGGTATGGTGAGATATCAGATGTTTTGTTATTTGTCTTTGAGCCAAGTGGGGGAGTCTGCTATCTACGATTTGATTGCACGATTAGGTGAGGTATTGGTTTTGGTCCAAGGCACACTTGTTGATTAGTTATGACTTGTAGAGGTTGAGATTGGGGATGACTCGAGTAAGAAATTTTTTTGAATGTGGGTTACATTGCACTTTATGAAAATATGAAAATTATGGAACGAGTAAGTTGTTATTTTGAAGGATGTAGTACACACGAAATATGAATTTGATTGGTCATGTTAAGGCAGGGTTACTTATTTGAGTGTTGATTGTACTAAAGGAGCACATGTCTTTCGGCCCGTTCGGGTAGTGCAATTTAGATTTGAGCATAATGGGTGACTTTTGAAAGGGTTATAATGGATTCAAAATATATATGTGTTAATTGAAAATTTTTCGGATTCGTATATCGCTATAATCGGTCATTTACATTGGATGGTGTCGGAACTTGCGGTAATTATGTATGACTATGGATTCTATATTTTTTTTATATAAGAAAGGAAAGAGAAATAATTGTAAATTCACATAAGGTATTTTCAGAGTGAGTGTTACGGTTGTGGTACTTTTGTGGTACTTAAGAAAAATACGATGGCTTATGGACCTTAGGACGGTGTGGTTTTATGCTGGGATGTCTTATAGTGAGCTTTGTGTAAGGGTAGTAGTGTTCTGATAAGGAGAAACGTCAACTTGAGGGTAATTCAGGAGAACCTTGGAGAAAATAGGACCACTGGGTAGGCTATACCAATATGGTAATGGCATGATCAGTTCTTTTGGGTAATAATGATGTGAAAGCTTTACAGATATTTTTGTGGCAATATTTTGGGTTTTGGTGACCAGCGTGGCTTGGAAGAGATAGAGGAAATTAGTTCTGATAGCTTGATTAGGTGAAAATGGATTTCAAAGTGTCATAATGGTTTCTACCAGGTTTTGGACCGGATATTTTCTACCGGTATAGGGAACATGTTGTGCATTGTGATTTCCTCCTGGGAAGAAGCAAGAGAAAAATTTCCAACTAATAGGGTAGGTAAATTGCTGGTGACTCAGAGTTTATAATGAGATTCTTGTGTTTTTCACGTGATAGGTGTGGTGTGTTATGAGGGATTTAGATTTATAGGTACGCGATGGCAATTCATTCTTGAAAGGAAGATCACGAATTCTGAACGGAATGGTTAGTGTTATATATTTAGAGGAATGTTATAGTTTCTCGATAATCCCTGAGAAGGGTGTGCGATTGAAAGGAGCATTATGTTTTGAGTTACAGATGTTCATTGGTATTACGGTACTCTCCTGGTTGATAGACTGTTGATATTCAAATTATTGATATTATTAGCACGTGAGTTGTCCGTGCAGGTTCAGATATTGATACTATAGCACGTGAGTTGTCCGTGAGAGTGATGTTAATGTGAGCTCTAGAAGAGCTGGGTACTATTATTAAATTTGTGTGTATTGGTTCTACTATATATAGTGAGCTTATAGCATCACAGTTGTGCGCCAAAATTTGATCACGCCCAACCATGCCATATAAAAAGGACTAAGCGGTCGTTGCAAATATAATCCGGTTTACAAGTCCGGAGTCGAATCCCACAGAGAATTAAGGCTTAGCTACAGTTGTTCAATATCGCTAAGAAACACAAGTCCAAATAATTTCCTAATTATAAAGATTATAATATTTGTTTTTATCTAATTAACTGATAAATACTAGAAAGCAGTAAACTTATCAACTAACAAGGATGAAATTTGAGACAAGAATAAAGAGGTCTAGAGTTCTGATTTCACCCAATTGTCGGAATCCTTTCCGCTATGTGATGTGTGGCTATAATTTCATAGTTTCGTACATTATGTGCCTTGAATTTTACATGCATTAATGATAAATTACACTTTATTTGTGCATAATGGAGTCTATTTTATGTGTAGGTGAATTGGATATTAAAGTAGAGCAAAAGGGATACTTAAACGTTGAAAGTGTGCTCGAAAACAATGAAAAAGAGAGACCAGGCTTTAGCCTGTTGAGGCCAGCCTAAGGCCAGGCGGGACCAGGCTTTAGCCTGGCGAGGCTAGCCTAAGGCCAGGCTGAACCAGGCTTTAGCCTGACGAGGCCAGCCAAATTCCAGGCGTTAGGCTGGCGACGCCAGGTCCAATCCTAGTTTTGAAGACTTAATTCGTTCCGGGTTTGACTAGGACCCGGCCCACACGTTTAGGGTTTCTTCTACACATATAAATAGACCTAAAACACCACTTGGAGACCAGTTTCTGGAGGAGCCAAAACGTTTTTTGGCAGCTAGAGGCAAGAAGAGCTTGTGGAATCACTCCTTGGAGTTAGAAATATCATTTTTACATCTTTTCATCTTTACTCTCTATTTTAATTATGCAAAATATTTGGGATATTGTTATTATGAGTATGAGTAGCTAAATTCCTAATCTAAGGTTTTGATGGAACCTATTGAAGGATGATTTTCTTGTTATGTTATTATAGATTTGCCGTAGTATTTTCTCTATTTGTTCAACTATATTATTCTTGTGGTTGATTGAAAAACCTTCAATTAGCTGTGCCTATATAGTATGTATTACTCGAGAGAGAGTGCATATTTAGGTAGTTGTCGAACATCATCACTCCTAAACGTATATGAGGGATCAATACGGAGGTTTAAAGGCGGGTTTAGGGATAACGAAACCTTAGTGCGATCTGAGTGAGCTGTGCTTAATGCTAGCTAGCGTAATTCGGGAGAATATGTCTAGTAATTGTGGTAATTACTCGGGAGAGAGTTACGACAGTTAGAGTGCTCATGATCGGTAGAGAAGACTTAGGCAAACTTGTAGAAAATGTAGCGGAAAAGATTCCGACAATAGGGGAAATCACAACCTTAGGTCATTCCAATTCTTGTTTACAACCTGTTCGTAGTTAGTTGTTAACTATTATATTTTAATTACGTAATATTTAGTTAGTAAAAACCAATCTGTCACTTAAATCCTTCTGAAGATTGATTGTGTGAATTTGTGTGAGTCTAGTAGCTGTATTTGATAGGTTAATTCCTTGTGGGATTTGACTCCGGACTTATTAGCCGGAATATATTTGCAACGACCGCTTAGTCCTTTTTATAAGGCATAGTTAGGCGTGATCAAATTTTGGCGCCGTTGCCGCGGACTTAACGGTATTAATTACAGCTAAAAGAAGTGCTAGAATTCTTAGTGCAGTCAATTTTCCCCATTCTAAACCAAATACATTGAAATTTTAACGTTTGTGGTCTTGGGTGTTACAGGTGCATGCCTAGGAATTCCTCAAGAACTGGTGAATTGCTTGAAGCGATATCAGATCCTGAGAAAGTTTTCAAGGCACTAAATCATACAAACAAGATAAGCAAGCAACAACGAAACTCGAGAGAACAAATCTAACCAAACATGGCGGATGGAATAGAAAATCCAATAAACAACAGAAATAATGAGAATGAACCAAACATTCGAGGTGTGGTGCCTCTTGTACCAGAAACAACATTATATGATTGGGCACAACCCACCGCCGACAATCTGGCAACCGCAATTGCAGTCCCTCAGATACAAGCAGAATCATTCCAAATCACAAATAACATGCTATATTTGTTGCAGAACAAGGGACTGTTCTCTGGGTCACACATTGAAGATCCTCAGCAGCACCTGAAGAATTTCATGTCAATATGTTTAACACAAAGGCAACCCAATGTAACACCGGACGCAATAAAGATTTTGTTGTTCCCATTCTCATTGACAGGAGAAGCTCAGACTTGGCTTAATTCGCTCCCCATAAATTCCATCACTACTTGGGAGGAAATAGTCAAGCAATTTTTGAACAAATTCTACCCACCAAATAAAACTGCCCAACAGATTGATGATATATTGACCTATAGGCAGAGACCAACAGAATCACTACAAGAAACATGTGAGAGATTCAAGGGCATGTTGGATAAGTGTCCACATCATGGTATCCCAGATCAGATGTTGGGGCAGAGATTTTACATGGGATTGGCTGACAACTTAAAGGCCAATGTTGATGCTTCAGCGGGTGGAGCATTTCTGAGTAAAACATTCCCAGAATGCAAGATCCTACTTGATAAGATGGCTCAAAACTCAGGATGGATGACTAGAGCTTCCACGATCACTCCGGTAGTTCACTCAGTGGCGTTGGATCCAAATAACTCCATAGCTGAGAATGTGGCCACCTTAATGACACAAATGAGTATCCTCACCAAAAAGATTGATGAATCGGGCCAGAAGCAGCAAGTTCACATAGTTGACACAACTAATGGGGGCTTATGTACACCATGCATTAACCAACCATATGTTTGCTCGTGGAGTGCGGAAGGTGACAACCAGCAATATCATGAAGATATGAATTATGTAGCCAACTATGGGGGACAGAGGCAAGGTGGTTTGAATTGGGGTCAACATAATCAATAATATAGACCAGCGCAGCAGCAGTACAATAACAACAACAATGCTGGAGCGATGCGACCAATGGGTCAAGTTGCGCCTTAGTAAAGGCAACAAGGTTACATCCAGCAAAATCAGCAGCTGACTTATCAACAACCTCAACAACAATAGATTATGAGACCAGAGGATGGGTTTACTAAACTTGAGGGAATGCTGCAACAATTGATTGGGTCCACGGGAAAAATGCAACAGAGGGTAGACTCGCATGAATCAACAATAAAGGGTATTGAGATTCAATTAGGACAGATTTCTATGGCCCTAAACAATCGTCCCCAAGGGGCGTTACCTTCAGATACACAAGTCAATCCAAAAGAACAGGGCCCAAAATAGCTTATGGCAGTAAGTCTACGAAATGGTAGAGACTTAGATCTGGAGCAAGAGATGGCTCGCGAAAGCCGGCCTATTGAAACACTTGTGCCTGTACCCATCGAGATAGATGACTCAACTGCGTTAACAAAGGTGATGGTGCAACATGCGCCAGCCGAAACAATCAAGGAAAAAGAAGTCGCGAAGGAAACTAAGTCAGAGCAAGAGAAGGCAGCAGAAACAGTGCCAGAGCAGCTTCAAAATCAAAGCACATTAAAGAAGCGGCTTCCAGCACCCTTCCCCCAAAGATTGGCCAAATATCAAAAAGATGAGCAATATAAGAAATTCTTGGAGATGTTGAAGCAAATTCAGGTAAACATTCCATTGATTGATGCCTTAAAGGAAATGCCTGGTTATGCAAAAATGATGAAGGACTTGATGTCTCAGAAGTTCGACTTTCAAGACTTGGCCATGGTTACACTGACTCAGACATGTAGTGCTGTTGTGACAAGACCAATAGCTGAGAAGTTATCTGATCCAGGGAGTTTCACAATCCCATGCACAATAGGCAACTATGCGTTTGCTAAGGCACTTTGTGATTTGGGGGCAAGCATAAACTTGATGCCCTTGACTATCTGCAAAAGGTTAGGTATTGGAAGAGCTAGACCCACGTCTATGTTGTTACAGCTGGCTGACTGGACAGTGAAGATGCCCTCTGGTATCATTGATGATGTATTAGTACAGGTGGGGAAGTTTGTTTTCCCAGCAGATTTTGTCATTTTAGACTGCCGGGTTGACGAGGAGATCCCCATAATTTTGGGAAGGCCATTCTTGGCCACTGGGAGAGCCCTAATTGATTGTGAAACTGGAGAGCTAAAGATGAGATTGAACAATGAAGAGATAACATTTAATGTGCAAAAATCTATGCGGCGACCTAGTGAGTTTGCTAACTGCTCTATGATAGAAGCTGTGGATGTGATCTTGGAGGAGGAAGATGAGACTCTGAATGCAAAAGACCCTCTAGCAGCATGTCTTATGAACTTAGAAGAAATGAATGGTGAAAACTTGACAGAGTGGGTTTTGGCCCTTGAAGGGCGAGGGTACTGGAAAAGAGAGCTCGAATTCGAGCCCTTACACTTGGAAGAAAGAAAAACACCTCCAGCTAAGCCGTTAATTGAAGAGCCACCACAGTTGGAACTAAAACCGTTACCTTTTCACCTCAGGTACGCTTTCTTGGGACCTAAATCCACTTTACCTATTATTATCTCATCCAGTTTGTTAGATGTGCAAGAAGAATAACTTTTGCAGGTGTTAATGGAATGCAAGACTGCAATTGGCTGGACCATTGCAGATATTAAGGGGATCAGCCCGACATTTTGTATGCATAAGATTCTATTGGAAGATGGGCACAAACCTTCCAGAGAACATCAAAGAAGGCTGAACCCCAACATGAAAGAAGTGGTGAAGAAAGAAGTGATCAAGTGGTTAGATGCGGGAATCATCTTCCCAATCTCTGACAGTAATTGGGTTAGCCCAGTTCAGTGTGTTCCAAAGAAGGGTGGAATGACTGTAGTGCCCAATGAGAATAGTGAGTTGATCTCAACTCGTACATTTACGGTTTGGTGAATTTGTATGGATTATAGAAAACTGAACACAGCTACCCAGAAAGACCATTTTCCTTTACCATTCATTGACCAAATGTTGGATAGACTGGAGGGAGGTCTCACTTCTATTTTTTGGATGGGTATTCGGGGTACAATCAGATTTCCATAGCCCCTGAGGATAGAGAGAAGACATCATTCACTTGCCCGTATGGCATATTTGCCTTTCGGAGAATGTCGTTTGGCCTATGCAATGCACCGGCCACCTTTCAGAGGTGTATGTTAGCCATTTTTACTGACATGGTTGAAGATATTATGGAAGTCTTTATGGATGATTTCTCTGTGGTAGGGGATTCGTTTGAAGACTGTCTGCACAATTTAAGAAGAGTATTAAAAAGGTGTGTGGAGACAAATTTAGTGTTGAACTAGGAGAAGTGCCATTTTATGGTACAAGAAGGTATAGTGCTGGGGCATCGAGTGTCCAGTAAGGGTATTGAAGTTGACCATGCTAAGGTTGAGGTGATTGAGAAGTTGCCACCTCCCACTTCAGTTAAGGCAGTAAGAAGTTTCCTTGGGCACGCCGGGTTCTACAAGCGATTTATAAAGGATTTCTCAAAAATTGCTAACCCCTTATGTAAACTCCTTGAAAAGGATCATTCTTTTGTGTTTTCTGATGACCGCAGGTTAGCCTTTGAGGAGCTGAAAAGGAGACTGGTGACTGCACCAATCATTGTTGCACCCAATTGGGAGCAACCATTTAAGCTCATGTGTGATACAAGTGACTATGCTATAGGAGCAGTCATGGGGCAGCGAAAGGACAAACTGGTGCACCCAATTTACTATGCAAGCAGAACGCTGAGCGGTGCACAACTCAATTATACCATGACTGAGAAAGAGATGTTGGCTGTGGTGTTTGCATTCGACAAATTCAGGTCTTATTTGATTGGTTCAAAAGTGATTGTTTATACTGACCATGCAGCACTTAGGTACCTGATAGCAAAGAAGGAGTCAAAGCCACGCTTGATCCGTTGGGTTCTTTTGCTACAAGAATTTGATTTGGAGATTCGCGATAGAAAAGGGGCAGAGAACCAAGTGGCAGACCACCTTTCAAGGTTGGAGGGAGCTGAAAAGAAAGTCGAGGTAGAAGATATAACTGAGACATTCCCAGATGAACAATTGCTAGCAGTGATATTGGAGGAAGCGCCATGGTATGCAGACATTGCAAACTATCTGGCAAGTGGTATTATCCCCTATGATCTTTCCTCTGTTCAAAAGAAAAAGTTCTTTCATGACTGTCACATATATTATTGGGATGAGCCTTACCTGTTCAGAATTTGTGTTGATAACATGATCCGGAGATGTATCCCCGAGATAGATCAATCTTCTGTTTTGCTGGCTTGTCATGCATAACCATATGATGGCCACTTTGGAGGAGTAAGGAGCGCCGCGAAAGTGCTGGAATCAGGCTTCTACTGGCCGACAATGTTCAAAGATGCACACTTATGGGTGAAAGGTTGTGACGAGTGCCAACGAGCTGGGAATATTTCCCGTCGACATGAGATGCCTATGAACCCAATTCAAGAGGTAGAAGTGTTTGACGCGTGAGGAATCGATTTCATGGGGCCTTTCATCAGCTCATATAGCAACAAATACATACTCGTAACTGTGGACTACGTGTCGAAATGGGTGGAGGTTGTAGCGCTCCCGAGAATGATGCTAAGGGAATAATTGGCTTTTTGAGAAAAAATATATTCACCCGATTTGGCACTCCAAGGGCGATAATCAATAACGGAGGCACTCACTTCTGTAATCGAGCCTTCGCAAAGCTGTTAGAAAAGTATGGTGTACGTCACAAAGTTGCCACCCCATATCATCCTCAAATGAGTGGGCAAGTAGAAGTGTCGAACATAGAGATAAAGAGTGTTTTGACAAAGACTATGAATGCTAAAAGAACGGATTGGGCAAGAAAGTTAGATGATGCACTCTAGGCCTATCGTACAGCTTTCAAAACTCTGATTGGTATGACGCCATATAAATTGGTATTTGGGAAGGCATGTCACCTACCAGTGGAGTTGGAGCATAGAGCTTTATGGGCACTGCGACAGTTGAATCTTGATATAGAAGCTGCAGGCACAAGTAGAGTCACAGAGCTGCACGAGCTTGATGAATTTCATTACCACGCTTTTGAGAGCACAAGATTATACAAGGAGAGAATGAAAATAATGCATGATAAAAATATTCTTGAGCGGAGTTTTAAACCCGGAGATAAGGTATTGCTATACAACTCGAGGTTGAAGCTATTCCCGGGTAAGTTAAAGTCACGATGGTCGGGACCATTTAGTGTGGTGAAGATTCACCCCACCAGAGCCATAGAGATTGCTGCATCAAATGACTCTCGCACGTTTAGAGTCAATGGGCACAGGTTAAAACATTATTTGGGCATGGAAGATGTGAAGGTAGTGTTGGTGACTAATTTGCTCGAGCCACCAAGGTTAAGTGAGCCTTAAGTGCAATTATCTGCGTCGTGCCACGACGTTAAATCAGGCGCTCATTGGGAGGCAACCCAATTCGTAGTAGATTTTTAGTGTAGTTAGAATTTTTCCCTGTTTTGGTTTTGTTTTTAGGTACTAACAAGTTTGCAGGCGAGTTGGGCAAGTCGAACAGCGTTTCAACATCAACTGACGGATAACAGGCGCTGGGGCTGGCGAGGCCTGGCTAATGCCAGGGTCTGCCTGGCCTTAGGCTGGCGACGCCTAGCTAATGCCAGGGTCTGCCTGGCCTTAGGCTGGCGACGCCTAGCTAACGCTAGGTACTGGGCCAGGCGACGCCAGGTAAGTTATTTCGGCCCAGCTCACGATATTTTAGTCGAACCTCCTCACACTACACCTCCTTTAAACACTGAACACAATACACACAACCCTAACCTCACTTAGACCAAAACATATCAAGCTTTAGAAAAGAAATTCAAAAACACACACATCTTCTCATCAATGTTGCTCTCAACCAAACACACTGCATGAATTGCCCTCACCCACAAACACTCAACAACACATTGCCATAGTGGTATCCCCCATCCCCATTGAAGTCAAGTTTAGTCTTGCTATTCTTTCACACTAATCAGGAATTCTCAGGCAGCTTCTTCCACTCAAAAGCTTCAAAGGTATGATTTCACTTCTTCCCTTTGCAATTTCGACAAAGGTACATGTATAATATTACACACAAAAATTGGTGGTTGTTCTTCATTGTGGTATTGAGTTTGTGTGCCCCAACCCCATGAAACCCCATAGGAATGGTGCTGCGATTATGAAAACATGTGGTAGTACGGAACCCCCAAGCCGATTTGGGAGGATGAGGCAATCCCTCATGTCCATAAGAAATACCATGGCACTATTGCACGTTAAGTGTTTGATATAATGCCTCAATGGCATTCCTTGTCCCCATTGGAGCCTGAGTCTCCGAGATTAATAGACTAGTGTTATGAAGTCATACACCATGATAAAATCTTAAGTGTGGGGTGGCTCGCGGGTAACCCATGTATTGTTCTTTGATTCTAATATTAAGGAAAGACGAGGTGAGGTCTGAGTAACCTCGGGAAGCCGGGAAAAATTATGTGTGTAGTGTGTAATGCAGTTTTATCTGACTACTGCTTGTTTGTGCAGGAACAACGATGCCTCCCAGAAAAGACACTGGAAAAGCCAAGGCTACTCCCACTGCGCCGGCTAAAGTAAAGGCGACCTCAGCACCTCCCCCAAAGAAGAGAATGGGGGGGGAGCTACCTCCAATATAAGTGGAGTACAAGCTGTGGCGGCTATAGCAGCTATGCGTCAACAACCACAAGGCCAAAGGGAGTTTGGCATCAACAGCATACCACCGCACACTAAGGATTGGTACAGGCGTTGTAGGCCTAAACATGTACACCCGGAAGCAGCTATCAATGAACGCAGCTTGAAAGTGAAGTATCAGGCAATTTGGAGGGGCATTCAGGATATGGGGTTGAGCTATGTATTCAAGAACACAGGGAACATTAATCTCAACTTAGTCCGAGAATTTTATGCAGGGTTTGATCCGCAGAGTACTGAACAGCTGGTGCCGATTCGTGGACGATTGATAGATTTCTCACCCACGGCCATATGTAACTTTTTAGGTGCTCTGGATGTTCCTGTGGAGCCATTAGACCACTTCATTCGCCGTCCTACATACAGAGAGTTGAGACACATGCTTTGTGGTGCCGATTCTACGGCAGCATGGGTCCGAGATAAGATAACTAATCGGCACAAGAGGTTTCCCAAAAAGAAGATGAGGGCGGAGGCTCAAGTGTGGCTTAAACTGATAAATGCATGGCTCCTACCGTGAAATCATGACACACTCATTAGCCGTGAGAGGACTTGTGTACTCTACTTCCTCATGACGGGTCAAAGGGTAAATGTGGGTCATCTGATTCGCTACCAGATGTCTGTAGTCAGAACGAGTAAAAAGATCGATCGAATGCCATTTGCTAATTTTCTAACTCAGTACTTAAGACACGAGGAGGTTGAGGAGGAGCCAGAGTTTGACCACACCATTGATCTGCCCCTACGACAAACGGACATCACTAGCCTCTGACTGAAAGAAGAGACTGCCATGACTTCATTGACAAGTACCGAGCGCAATACTCGGGATGATAGTTTTATGGCCCATCTCTATGGGATAATGGATTTGCAGCTAAGGATAGGAGGTCGACAGGCCACATCTGAGGAGAGAACTGAATTGGAGCACCGGTACCCGCTCAATGCGCATGCCCAGCAGCTGGTTGGGTTAGGAGATGGATACAGACTACCCAATGATGAGGATATCAACACACCGGAGCAGTCTGAAGCTGAGCCAGAGCAGTCAGATGGTGAGGGAGATGATGAGGAGGAGGAGGGCGAACATGATGAGGAGTGGAGAGCTTCAGAGGATGAAGCGGTTGCTTGATCAGGGAGTCTCTTCACACCCTACTCATTTTTCTTGTTTTGTCATTTTGTGCATGCATTGAGGACATTGCATGATCTAAGTGTGGGGTGGGGACTTGTACATGGTTAATTTTAGTCATTTAGTTATTTAATGTTAATCGTGTTAGTATGTGTTGTTAGTAGTTTAGTAATTGATTTGGCTAAAAAAAAACAAAAAAAAAAGAAGATTTGTTTTATTGTGTGCAGGTAGTTTTCCCCCTTGGTTTTTCTTTGGGCCGCGGTTCTTTTCCAGGGGCTTTTAGTTGAACCAGGCGTAGTTAGTTTTAACTTTTAGGAGTAGGAACCACGAAGCTATGCATTTAATTATAGCAATATCTCTTAGCTTTGTTATGCCTTGAGAATAGTTAGCACTAAGGTTGTGACGCTTAGGCTCGGTTTTTGACTCTCGCATAAGTACCTTAAATTGTAGATTCCTAATTTTGCTTAGCTGCTTTGACTGGAGTGTCGCGATGAAACCAATCCTGAGTTAGTTATGTGCCATGCGTGTGTGAGTTTTGTATGTATTCTGTGCATTGCATTTGATGTCTAGAACTTGCCCTGTGTGTGTGCAAAGCGAAATAGTAGTCTTGTTCAGTCTGAGAAGTGATATAGGAATTTCTTTGTTAAGCCAGATATATATAGTTTACCCACCTAAAAGTTATGTAATATAGTTAACCCCTTTGAGCCTGTAATCCTGTTTCTTTGGCAACCACCACACTACAAGCCTTACCCAATTGTTTGAATTAACCGTCTATTTGAACCTTTTCACCTCGAATGAGCACTTGAATTATTATGAACTTTGTAAAAGTTAAAGTGTGGGGTGATTGGTTTGGTTTTTGAGTGGAACCAATGAAATAAGGAGAAAGGTGAACTGTTTTGAAAAAGTAAGAGCTGCTTGAATCGAAAAAAAATAAAATAAAAATAAAAATAAAACATAAAAAAATTGAAGAGAATATTCGTTGAAAAGTGGCGACTCTTAATGTAATTATGCTTAAATAAATATGGGGTAATATAAAACGAAGTGAAGGTGGAATGTTTGGTTTGGCACAAGTATGGGATGCGTGTTAAAGTATATGTATTAAAGTGCTAAGGGAGGTGTAGTCACTCATATCCAAATGTATCACACCCGACCCGCAGCCTACATTACAACCAATGAAAGTCCTACTTGATCTTAGACTGAATGAACTCGATTCGTAGAGTATTACACTACGGGCAAGCCTATGGTGCATCATTTGTAGCATATGAATGTTATTTTTGAGAGCGAGTGAATTTTGTCTATCTTGAGTTCCTATGTTCTTAAAAATTCATTGTGTGTGGAACTAAGCTCTTTGATTGGGTGAGGGCACATGACTCATAAAGGAAAGGTAATGTTGTTGATATCCATGTCAGAGTAAGTAAGTGAATTGTGAATAAGGCATGGTATTTGTGAGTCGAATCTTGAGGCGAAGATGTCACACTTGTGTGATTAAACTGTTTTAAAAATTCTTGGTATAATGAGTTAGGAGAATTTCTTAAAAAGGTCGTATCAATAAGTGTAGTTTGATTGCTCGAGGACGAGCAATGTTTAAGTGTGGGGTATTGATGTGTGGCTATAATTCCATAGTTTCGTACATTATGTGCCTTGCATTTTACATGCTTTAATGATAAATTACACTTTATTTGTGCATAATGGAGTCTATTTTATGTGTAGGTGAATTGGAGATTAAAGTAGAGCAAAAGGGATACTTAAACGTTGAAAGTGTGCTCGAGAACAGTGAAAAGGAGAGACCAGGCTTTAGCCTGGCGAGGCCAGCCTAAGGCCAGGCTGGACCAGGCTTTAGCCTGGCGAGGCCAGCCTAAGGCCAGGCTGAACCAGGCTTTAGCCTGGCGAGGCCAGCCTAAGGCCAGGCTGAACCAGGCTTTAGCCTGGCGAGGCCAGCCGAATTCCAGGCGTTAGGCTGGCGACGCCAGGCCTAACGCCAGGTCCAATCTGAGTTTTGAAGACTTAATTCATTCCGGGTTTGACTAGGACCCGGCCCACACGTTTAGGGTTTCTTATACACATATAAATAGACCTAAAACACCACTTGGAGACCAGTTTCCGGAGGAGCCAAAACGTTTTTTGGCAGCTAGAGGCAAGAAGAGCTTGTGGAATCACTCCTTGGAGTTAGAAATATCATTTTTACATCTTTTCATATTTACTCTCTATTTTAATTATGCAAAATATTTGGGATATTGTTATTATGAGTATGAGTAGCTAAATTCCTAATCTAAGGTTTTGATGGAACCTATCGAAGGATGATTTTCTTGTTATGTTAATATAGATTTGCCGTAGTATTTTCTCTATTTGTTCAACTATATTATTCTTGTGGTTGATTGAAAGGCCTTCAATTAGCTGTGCCTATTTAGTATGTATTACTCGGGAGAGAGTGCATATTTAGGTAGTTGTTGAACAACATCACTCCTAAACGTATATGAGGGATCAATACAGAGGTTTAAAGGTGGGTTTAGGGATAACGAAACCTTGGTGCGATCTGAGTGAGCTGTGCTTAATGCTAGCTAGCGTAATTCGGGAGAATATGTTTAGTAATTGTGGTAATTACTCGGGAGAGAGTTACGACAGTTAGAGTGCTCATGATCGGTAGAGAAGACTTAGGCAAACTTGTAGAAAACATAGCGGAAAAGATTCCGACAATAGGGGAAATCACAACCTTAGGTCATTCCAATTCTGGTTTACAACCTGTTCGTAGTTAGTTGTTAATTATTACATTTTAATTACGTAATATTTAGTTAGTAAAAACCAATCTGTCACTTAAATCCTTCTGAAGATTGATTTTGTGAATTTGTGCGAGTCTAGTAGCTGTATTTGATAGGTTAATTCCTTGTGGGATTCGACTCTGGACTTATTAGCCAGAATATATTTACAACGACCGCTTAGTCCTTTTTATAAGGCATAGTAGGGCGTGATCACTATGCCTTCTATAATTTTGCCTAAGTTTTCTCTACCGATCATGAGCTCTCTGAGTGTTGTAATTCCATCCCGAGTAACTACCACAATTTACTAGACATATTCTCCTCAATTACGCTAGCTGGCATTAAGTACGGCTCACTCAGATCGTACCAAGGTTTCGTTATCCCTAATCCCACCTTTAAACCCTCCGTATTGATCCCTCATATACGTTAGGAGTGATGTTGTTCAACAACTACCTAAATATGCACTCTCTCCAGAAGACAAAATAAGTCTTCAAAACTCGGAATATGCACGCTTAGACCTGGCCTCGCGAGGCATAACGCTTGGTGGACCTCGCCCCAGGCCCGGCGTTGCCAAGTATACAGCCTGCTTAAGCTCGCCTCTGCCCCGCCTCTCTAGCTCTTACGCGAGCTAAAGGCCTGGCGTCGCCAGGTATAAAGCCTGCTATAGGCCTGACTTTGCCATGTATAAAGCCTGCTATAGGCCTGGCTTCGCCAACTTTCTCCTTTTCACTATTCTCGAGCACGCTTTCAACCTTTAAGTATCCCTTTTGCTCTACTTTCATCTCCAATTTACTTACACATAAAATAAACTCCATTACGCGCAAATAAAGTGTAATTTATCATTAAAGCATATAAAATTCAAGGCAAATAATGCACGAAACTATGGAATTATAGTCACACATCAATACCCCACACTTAAACATTGCTCATCCTCGAGCAATCAAACTACACGTATAGATACAACCTTTTTTTTAAGCAATTCCCTTAACTCATTACACCAAGAATGTTTAAAATAGTCTAAGTACCAAGGTGCAACATCTTCACCTCAAGATTTGACTCGCAAGTACCATGCATTATTCACAACTCACTCACTTACTCTAACATGAAGGTCAATGAAATTACCTTTCCTTCATGAATCACGTGCCCTCACACAACAAAAGATAGTAGTTCCACACAATAAAATTTAAGAACACTTAGGAACTCAAGATAGAAAGAATTCACCCACTTTCAGAAATAACATTCATATACCACAAAAGATGCACCATAGGCTTGCCCATAGTGTACTACTCTACTAATCGAGCTCATTCAGACTAGGATCAAGTAGGACTTTATTTGGTTGTAATGTAGGCTACGGGTCGGGTAGGATACATTTGGATATAAAAGTGACTACACCTCCCTAAGCACTTTAATACATATACTTTAACATTCAAGCCCATACTTAAGTCAAACCAAAACTCCACCTTCACATCAATATACATCAACTCCCAAATTATTTAAGCACAATTACATCAAGAGTTACCACTTATCAAAGATTATCTGCACACAATACAACTATTATTTTTTTTTCTTTTCTTTTTCAATTCAAGTGGCTCTTGCTCTTTCAAATCAGTGCACTTTTCTCTTTATTTCATTAGCTCCACTCAAAAGCCAAACCAACCACCCTACACTTTAACTTTTATAAAGTTCATAACAATTCAAGTGCTCATGAGAGGTGAAAAGGTTCAAATAGATGGTTAATTCAAACAAAGGGGTAAGGCTTGTAATGTGGTTTCCAAAGAAACAAGATTACAGGCTCAAAGGAGTTAACTACGTTACATAATAATTAGGAGGGTAATATATATATATCTAGCTCAACAAAGAAATGCCTATATCACTTTCAAGACTGAACAAAACTACTATTTTGCTTTGCAAACACACGGGGCAAGTTCTAGACATCAAATGCAACGCACAAAATAATATAAAACCTTATACACACATGGCACATAACTCACTCAGGATTGGACTCATCAAGACACTCTAGTCAAAGCAGTAGAGCAAATTTAAGAATCTCCAATTTAAGGTACTTATACTAGAGTCAAAAACTGAGCCTAAACGTTACAACTAGAGTACTAACTATTCTTGTGGCATAACAAAGTTAAGAGATATCGCTGTAATTTAATTCATCTCACACTAGCTCCTACTCCTAAAAAAATAAAACTAACTACACCCGGTTGAAATAAAACCCTTGAAAAAGAATCGCGGCACAAAGAAAATCAAGGGGGAATTACTACACTACCTACAAAGAAAATCTTTTTTTTAGACTTAAAATCCTCAAGAAAAAAAATTAATTAATTAAACTAACACAACCAAAATAGCATAGAAAGTATCCCAGACAATCTCCTCACCCCACACTTAAAATTGTGCATTGTCCTCAATGCACACCATAACTAGTAAGAGGGTAAAAGAAACTCCCTGGTAGGCCAAAGGCCGAAGTACTAGACGTTCATGGGGTACTCAGACTTCTCCCAGGCTTGGTCCTTCGTGTGGGTACCTCACACTTAGTTCCAACCATCTGGTTTGTTGTTGCATCCTTCCAATGGCTTTGCTTTCCATGCTCCTAAAAAATCAACAATCAACAATATATGAATAATACAATAATAAAAAAATATAAAAAAAATGTAAAGGTGGGTTGCCTCCCAACACGCGCTTGATTTAACGTCGCGGCACGACGCGAATCACTTTCTGCCTCCACTTTGAGCTTATGAATTGGACCCCAAGTTTTGATTCTGCTCTATGATCATGCTCCTAGGGTGGTGGAATGAATCTGACTGGCCCAATAAAATAATATAGTATTCTGCACTTCGTAGCCTTTAGATGAGATGTGTATTCCCGACTTTCTGGCAAGAAGAATTCCATTATGTAGGCATCTTGTTCCTTATTCCTTGACTCCTCAAGTGGCTCGGATGGCTCTATTTCTATATCATCATCGAAACACAATGTGAAAAAGTGCTTGGAGTAAGGACAATTGTGCTCAAACTGAAAATGTACAGGCTTATCCACATCCTCTTCATGGCAAAAACTAGAGTCAACTAAAATTGCATCTTCAATTTTCTCGATTGACTCTAATAACACTACTTCAACATGGACATTCTCAAATTTTAGTTGGATAGATTGTTGGTGTTGTACTCTGACCTCCTCCACTAGCACCTCCTCGTATGTTTTAAAAATCTCTATTATAATGGCAATTTCTGCAGCCAATTTATGTGCTTCGTGGCTACTATCCACAATGTAAGCTTGTTGCGCTTTACAAGGTTTAATTAGTTTATTCGCTTGAGCCTCCAAGTGGTGAATAGTTGCCTCTTGCCTGTGTATATGCCGTGGTTTCTCATCATATTGTCCCACATGGCACTTTAACATATCTTTGATCTCCTTCAGGTCAGCTTCCCTAGGTTCTTTGTTCCAGTCACAAGAGAAAGTAGAACAATCATAATAAGGGGTTGGGGGGAGGATAAGACATATAATCACAACCTTGAAAGTGACAATCTTGACCACCACACATATCACACACATTCCGCACATAAGATTGAATTGGTGCACATAACTCGCCCTAGGAAATATTTTGATAATTTTGCCCTCAGTGGTTCTCTCCATAATATGCATAAGAAGGATCAAGAGATGAATTGCTAACATCAAAACTCTCATAATTCCACGATTCCATGTCTCTCAAATCAATAAGTAAAACAAAAATAAATAAAAAATCAAATATAAAAAAAATAAAAATAAAAGTTCAAACTTGAAACCTAGCAATATGCACACCTACAGCTACATCGTTAGTTCCTCGGCAACGGCGCCAAAATTTGATCACTCCCAACTATGCCTTATAAAAAGGACTAAGCGGTCGTTGCAAATATAATCCGGTTTACAAGTCCGGAGTCGAATCCCATAGAAAACTAAGGCTTAGCTACAATTGTTCAATATCGCTAAGAAGCACAAGTTCACACAATTTCCTAAATATAAAGATTATAATGTTTATTTTTATCTAATTAACTAACAAATACTAGAAAGCAGTAAAATTATCAACTAACAAGGATGAAATTTGAGACAAGACTAAGGAGGTCTAGAGTTATGATTTCCCCAATTATCGGAATCCTTCCCGCTATGCCTTCTATAATATCGCCTAAGTTTTCTCTACCGATCATGAGCTCTCTGAATGTTGTAATTCTCTCCCGAGTAACTACCACAATTTACTAGACATATGCTCCCGAATTACGCTAGCTGGCATTAAGTACGGCTCACTCAGATCGCACCAAGGTTTCGTTATCCCTAATCCCACATTTAAACCCTCCGAATTGATTCCTCATATATGTTAGGAGTGATGTTGTTCAACAACTACCTAAATATGCACTCTCTCCCGAGTTATATACATTAAATAGGCGCAGTTGATTGAGATCTCTTCAACCAACCACAATATAAACGTAGTTGAACAAATAGAGAATTCCAACGGCTCAATTATATAAAACCGTAACAAGAATTTATCCTACAAAAGGTTCTACCAAAACTCTAGATAACAAATTAGCCATTCATAATAGTATGCATAACTATAATACTAGAATTCATAACCAATAATGGAAATAGGAAGAAGGAAGTGAAAAACTCGTAGAAGAATTCTCCGCCTTGCTCCTAGTGTGTTCTTGCCTCCTTAGGTCGAATCTCCGGTCTAATGTCGGTCTCCACAATGTCCGTCTCCCTACAAAGTGGTGGTTTTAGGTCTATTTATATGTGTAGGAAAAGACCTAAACGTGTAGGCCAAGTCCTAGTCAAACCAGGAGATGAAATAAGTCTTCAAATTTCGGAATGTGCATGCCTAGACCTGGCCTCGCGAGGCATAACGCTTGGTGGACCTCGCCCCAGGCTGGCGTCGCCAAGTATACAGCCTACTTGAGCTCGCCTCTACCTCGCCTTGCCAGCTCCTACACGAGCTAAAGGCCTGGCCTCGCCAGGTATAAAGCCTACTATAGGCCTGGCTTTGCCAGGTATTAAGCCTGCTATAGGGCTGGCTTCGCCAGCTTTCTCCTTTTCACTGTTCTCGGGCAAGCTTTCAATGTTTAAGTATCCCTTTTGCTCTACTTTTATCTCCAATTTACCTACACATAAAATAGACTCCATTACGCTCAAATAAAGTGTAATTTATTATTAAAGCATATAAAATGCAAGGCAAATAATGTACGAAACTATGAAATTATAGCCACACATCAATACCCCACACTTAAACATTGCTCGTCCTCGAGCAATCAAGCTACACTTATAGACACAACCTTTTTTATGCAATTCCCTTAACTCATTACACCAAGAATGTTTAAAATAGTCTAAGCACCAAGGTGCAACATCTTCACCTCACGATTTGACTCGCAAGTACCATACATTATTCACAACTCACTCACTTACTCTAACATGGAAGTCAATGAAATTATATTTCCTTCATGAATCACGTGCCCTCAAACAACAAAAGAGAGTAGTTCCACACAATAATATTTAAGAACACTTAGGAACTCAAGATAGAAATAATTCACCCACTCTCAGAAATAACATTCATATGCCACAAAAGATGCACCATAGGCTTGTCGATAGTGTACTACTCTACTAATCGAGCTCATTCAGTCTAGGATCAAGTAAAACTTTATTTGGTTGTAATGTAGGCTACGGGTCGGGTAGGATACATTTGGATATAAAATTGACTACACCTCCCTAAGCACTTTAATACATATACTTTAACATTCAAGCCCATACTTAAGTCAAACCAAAACTCCGCCTTCACCTCAATATACATCAACTCCCAAATTATTTAAGCACAATTACATCAAGAGTTATCACTTATCAATGAGTATCTGCACACGATGCAACTATTTTTTTTTCTTTTCTTTTCTTTTTCAATTTGAGTGGCTCTTGCTCTTTCAAATCAGTGCACCTTTCTCCTTATTTCATTAGCTCTACTCAAAAGCCAAACCAACCACCCCACACTTTAACTTCTACAAAGTTCATAACAATTCAAGTGCTCATGAGAGGTGAAAATGTTCAAATAGATGGTTAATTCAAACAAAGGGGTAAGGCTTGTGATGTGGTTGCCAAAGAAACAGGATTACAGGCTCAAAGGGGTTAACTACGTTACATAATAATTAGGCGGGTAAAATATATATATCTGGCTCAACAAACAAACACCTATATCACTTCCAAGACTGAACAAAACTACTATTTCACTTTGCAAACACACGGGGCAAGTTCTA